>NC_079896.1:17071382-17106382 GCF_024868665.1 Triplophysa rosa | reverse complement strand
CTAGCCTCATCAACATAGCAAAGTAATGAGGTCTAAAGATTTAATTGATGACAAATTTGAGAGAAATGATACATATGCTCTGAAAACTAAAATTCCCAACATTATAATATTAACAAATATAGAATGTTTGAAATGTTAGTATTTACTGAGAAATCTGAACCGCCCTTGAGAGAATCAAAAATAGTTTAGAATTTAATTGCAGGAGTATAGCTGATATTTCAAAACGCTACCTATGTTTTTCTGAACAATTCTAATGACCACAATAGTTGAAGAGCAAAATTAGGGCTCTAGACTGAACACTACTGACAGGAGTTGGTTTTGCCAACTCACTTGGTGGTGGGGGGATGGTTGCCATTCCTGGGTGTGTCCCAGTGACCTCGACAGACTGTTACTTGGGCTGGGTGTTGAAAACATCTGTGAGGTCTTGATGAGTGACCACAGGGGTAGAACGCATTAAGTACTAATTCAGAGAGGGTGGAGGGGTGTGAATGCTTCACACTTTATACCCAGGGGGATGGGCAGAGTTGATGATTGTATCTGTATCCACCTCATTTAAAACAATTCCCAGACTTCTCAGAATCACTTTGATGCAGACATTTTCAAAGTGGCCCCACAAATTATTACACGGATGAGGGGGTTGTTTAACTAGTTTAACCATATTTAACTATGTTTAACCAGTGAGGATGAAGACAACCAAAACTCCCAAAGAGCAAAACCTAAAAGTCCATGAAAATGAAAATACATGCAACTGAACTGAGTTAAGTTTCTTGAAGAGGTAATTACAACTAGGTAATTTAATAGTTCATCTTAAAACATTTCTGACACTTCTGCAGTAAACTAATAACAAACATAATTCTCTCAAATTATTTCATTCATGTCTCCTCTTACAACACAAAACATGCTTTAATGCAGAGAACCCCTAGAGTGAGAGCGTTCATAAACAATCATCAAAACTGTGTGGGTAATGGATTGATTAGCTTTCTAAAACACAAGGAGCATTTTTACCAACATGAGTCTCTATGCGAAAAGTGTTGTGCTGACAATAGCTCTGAAGGCTCACACTGAACTACAATCTGCAAGGAAGGAAGGAAGGAAGGGGGGGGGGGGGGGGCTTTTAAAAACAAACAATCCAGCTTGTCTTGTTTACTCAAAGAAAAACACTTTTAGGTGAGCTTAAATTAGATTTTATTAAAATCATTGAGGGTTGACTGAAAAGTCTTCTGGCAAAATGCAATTGTAGTTGTGCAGAAACTTTTTATCTGAGAGATAAAATCGAATTGTATTTTGGGAGATAAGTTACTCTTCGTATATACATATTACAAAACAGAACTACAGACCTATTAGACAGAACGATTAGAATTTAATAATTTTATTTTACTAAGAAAAATACATATGAAATACAACAAAATTACATATGCTTTGAAGATTAATTCAATGTTCTTCTGCTTTACGTATATATGCAAGAATTGTCAATAAATTAATAATTACGCATTACGCTGAAAAAAAATCATTCTCAACTCAAAAAAATGTCTAAAACAGTACAATATACTGTATAAGCACATTTCATTTTGCCATTCAATTTTAAAAATCTACAGTTTTAGTTGTTAAATTTCTACCTTCACAGCTCTTTCCAAACAAAAGATACTTTAGTAATTTATACTTTTAACATGGTTTTTATCGGAAAATGTGTACATTTGGTCTTTGTACCAGACTTGAAAACTTAATTTGCCCAAAAAAGAAAAAATCTGACGTTGTGTTGTTCCAAATAGATATGAGTTTTCCTTCAGGAGAAAAGGAGAACATTTTAATGATATTGATTGCTCAGAAAAAGGAATTGGAACAACATGGTGAACAATTTAGAATAAATCTTGGATTATTATTTTTTACAAAACAGACCTATTAGACATTACAGCAATTCAACAAATAATCGTCGAAATGTTATTTTACTAACAAAATAACACAATTATATTTGCTTTAAAGATTAATAAAATTTTCTTCTACTTTATTTATATATTGAAGAAATGTCATTAAATCATTATTCTAGGCATTAAGCTGAATTAAAAAAAACTTCAACACATATAAACGGTCAATACTCAAACAGTACAATATTTAAGCACATAATCAAATAAGTAGTCATATTAATAGTAGGAAAAGTAGACTCTGTTGGCCATTACAATCACAGCCTATTGTTCAATGCAAACAAAATTATCAATCTTACAGCCACAGACAAATCATTTATTTGCCTCAACCCAACAGCAGTACACTGCAGACAAAACAGCAACTAGGCAAACCAATATACAAAATTAGCAATACATTCATTTTTTTCTGTAGCAGATGCACATCATTCTGAATACTGATTTTTCACACACAAACTCTAAAATTATTCTACAAAAAATGACCCCTTTTTCTCTAAAGACATTGACATTGATTTGATATAGTCAAATTTGGAAGAGCATTTGCAGAACTTTCCACTTTTGCATGCTCCAAAGGGTTCCCTGAGAACCCAAAATGTTGCACGGGACCAACTGATTCGTCAGATTAGCAGTGGTAGCACAAGGGCCTTACCTCACTGTACGATGTGGGAGGATTGCTCTCCAGGTACAACATATTGGCGCTGAGATTGAGCAGTGCAGCCGCTGTTTGTTCCACAGGCTCCAGGATTCTTACACCTTGTTTTTCTCCTTTTATGCCCAAAAAGTGTGATGTAGGTTACAGAGGTGAATGGCACAGGCTTAAAGTCTCTATAGAAATTCAATGGGAATGCCATATATACCAGGAACGAAATGGGAGGGCCTGAGAAATTACCTGTCCAATACCTGAGTCTAATACCACACCCTACTTTTAGAAAGGTGTTGCCGGTCTTTCGGCTTTTCCTTTAAGATTTATCCCTAAGGAGTTGTAAAGTGTGCTTCAGACTAAGGAATGAATGCATTTATTTGCTATATATATTTCAGCTTTTTATATGTCAATTAAGCATTTTTATTTTTCAATTTACAAAAAATATACATGAATAAATCACACAAATCATTGAATGAACCCTGATTCACCTAAACAAGTTTGATTATTACTGACATTACTGATAATTGATGATTGTCAAAATGTTTAGTTTAGGGCTGAATACATTTTTGAAAATATATTTTTCTTTCAACTGACTTTCAACTTTAAAATTGTTTTATTATGATTAACATAAAATTGATAAAGTCCATTTTATTGTAGTTTTAGATTATTTCAAATCCAGGAGGAAAAAGTTAATAAAATGAATAATGGTATGTTAGTTGAACTTCAACTATAAATATCCGAGCCCACAGACACACAATTATCTGTAGCTTTGGAATAATTCCTCTTTATAGTTCTGCAATGTCTCTGCACAAATGTTCTTTTGTAGTAAGAACTGTAGCCCCTGTTTGCATAAGAATGAGCCCCTCCCCAGCACCCAACGAGCCTCTAGCATGAGGGCCTCTAGCAACAGGACTACAATTGACAACTTGTATCTAACTGATAACTGGTTAGATAACTGGTGTAGATTTGTTTTGAACACACTAATGTTTCAGATAGGGTAGAACCAGCCCACTCTATAAATACATGCCATTTGTTTTTCCTTCAGAAGAAAAAGAGAACATTTTAATGATATTATTTTTTTTAGAAAAAGGGCATTGGAACAACATGGTGAACAACTCACGGCAATAGTTCTTACATTATTTACTGTCAAAATAGTCATTCTCTTTATATATTTATGTTGTGCAAAGGGTTGTAATGTCAACCCTAATCCCCTGTGGAACAGTTTTGTGTCTGGTTAAGTGTAAACTAGAATGCACCATTTAGTACACTGTAAATTGGTTTGGATGAAAGCATTTTTTTATTTAAGTCTTACCAAGCAGTAGCTTACACCCGAGGGTTAGCTTTTATTCCGTTTTTTTTTGTGGCGGCAATTAGAGTTAGCTAAACAATTAGCATCCAATTAGACTACAACCTTAAGTTAAGTTAAGTTAAAATCTCTAGAAATGGAACCACAGTGGGCTACTGCTTTTATATAATTAACTTTTAAATTAATTACATTTGTGAATTAAGTGTCTTTTATACCCTAATATAAAATCATTTAAAGGGCAACTGATAAATATTACATTTTTTTCTTATATGTATAAAAATATAAGAAATTCTAGCAGCAAGTCTAGAGCTTTTCACTTTATACCTCAAGATCAGTGATGTTTTAATGAGATATATATTTTTTTCATTTATATCCTCCAGAATATTTGTGTGGCTTTTCATTTCATATTGCCCCGTGTGCTTTCTGTAAGCTTTATTAATCAGATTACAAAATATGTATATTGCATCATCATAGAAAACTCAGTGACTGTCATCAGTCACAATTGGGGGCTATCCCAAAGTATTGCATAGTCAGAAGAAATAAGCTCCTAAAAATATTTGCTTCAGGGAGGCATTGACTTTCAAGACATATCAAAATATTTAAGTTGAATGCTCTGGAAAAAAAAATCTATTTACTTTTAGCACAGGATAAAAAGTAATGCCATGCCCTTTCTCTCTACTTGGTAGTTCTACGACTACTTCTGAGGTGGACATATACACATGTGTAATTCACATTGTAATACATATAGCTAAATTAGGTAGTTAAAAATAGCTAAAATTGCAGTTTCTGCAAGAAGGTGGTGAACCTAACTGACACTGTCCGGTGGTTCAGACAAAGGATGCTGCACTTAGATATATATGGATATTTAAAGGACTGTTTTGGTTTAGAACTCCAGGATTAGTGAGGTATCATATGTCAGGTGGTTAGTGTTTTAGACGACACCTGTTGTGAGATCTAATGTGCCCTGGATTACCCTCTTTACAGAAGAGTTTTTAGCAATACAGGTGAACATGCATTATTAGCAGTATTGTTTTCTGGAAACAATGTTTCATGTAGGAGGAAACTATATTGTACTCTACTTTAGTCCACTTGTTCACACAATATTTCAAAATATCTAACTTTGCTGTTGTCTGCAATAATAATCTTTAAATAAAGTTAAATAAAAAAACATTGGTTTGTCCTTAAATCATGCAGCATACATAGAAATTGAAATAATGTTTATGTACTCATTGCGAATTGCAACCAATGGCTCACCCCCCCCCCTTTCTTTCAAAGCACTACGGAGGCTGCAGGGCTGAGATGTCATCACATTTTCGCTTCTTTGCCAAAGGAGATAATGTATTTGTGAAACGCGCTCTGAAGAGCAGTTTGTCTGTTTAGGGCTACTGTAGAAACAACATGGCAAATTCCATGCAACAGGACCCATGGTGTCTGTAGATAGAAATCACTCATTCTAGGCTAATAACATAACGCTTCATTATGTAAGGTTTTTATAGACCTCATAAGACATAGCTATGTATATTATATTTCATTTATGTCAATAGATTCTCTAAAATATTACACACATCACCTTTAATGTGAGAGTAAAACATTATTTTTGGAGGACAGTTTTTTTTTGTAGAGTCAGAGATTGTATTACTCTGTATTTTGACAGTGCTGTTTCATTTTGCTTGAAGCAAACTTGTGGGGTGAAAACTTAGCAGTGATTTACAAGTTGTGTCTTAACTGTGGAGTTAAATCTAAATTCGAGTTGAAGAAAGTGCTGCATGAACTGATGATCTGAATTGGAAACATATCACTTTACAAAACAATATGGGGTGGTTTCCCGTATGGAGGACTAAACCTGCATATTATAATTGTAATAATATGAAAATAAATAAAGGAATGAATGGTTTGATAAAACAAAATAATTCGTTTTCGCTATTATTGATCTTAGCTTTAAGTTTTATTTTCATTTTTTAAATTGATTTATTATTTTTTGTGTCCATTTTTTAATTGATTTTTATTATTATTATTTTTTATTTTGAGATTATTCTATTTATCATTTCCTTTTATTTTTACATTTATTTATTTATACATTTATTTATTTTTATATTTATTTATTATCGCATGTATTTATTTCCACTTTTATTTATTTATTCTTGAATTTATTCTTACTTTTCTGTGTCTTGTATGATAATTAGATGGGTTGGTCTTGCCTACTATTGTTTCAGAATAGATTGAAGCGTTTGATTGATTACTCTTGACCTGTTTTGGACTAACGTCACGTCACTCACTGATCGTTTGCTTCGTGTATAAGGTTAAGTAACTGGCCGGCGCACAGTTAGCTAGAGAGTTACAGCATTTAGCCAATGAAGTCGATAACCATGCATCAATGACTATGTGTCATTTAGATTAGGTGCACTTATTGATGTTTTATTACAGATTGACGGCGAGATAAATGACAAAGTTCTTCAAAATCTGTGCGAGTCAGAGGGTGCTAAGGTGGTGACCAAGTTCCGGTTACAGGTCCTCCGCCAAAGAGGTGCATGGAAGACCTCAGCAGATTCGTCAATTCTGAAAGCACAAGACGACTTAATATTAAGATGTCTAATAAACACAGACGTTCTTGTTACATGATTTTGACATTCTTGTTAAGATTGCAAATTATTGGTATGATCGCCCGTAACGGCTGAAGTGAGGTGAAAAAATAAATAATGCGATTTGACGCGGGATTCGTACCCATGCAATAAAGCGAGGCAGCGTGTCACCACGGTAACAACAATCACAATAAGCTATTTCGCATGAATAGTTGCTGCAGACCTTTGCAATAATATCAAGATGTCACACAATATGCAGCTTGATGAATCAAAGGAATTTGCTATATATATTTCGGTATATTCGATATATATATATATAATTTGTGACCTCTGTGTTATTTATCTCTTATGGAATGTAGTTTACGAGTACCGTTTAGTAACCACGTCTTTTTAGAAGGAATGGTTTCCATTTGATGGCCCCTGTAGTGAAAGAACGATGCTCATTACTACCGTGTTAACTTGTGACTTAAGTTCACTATGTCTCAATTCATTTACATCATGTTACATTAAATCTTTACGCTTTTTCTAACCGAAAGGCTGCTTATAACTATCACTTTGACAAAGCGTTAGCTTGCGACTTCGGTTTACAAGTTTATCTGTGTCGTTAAACCTTATTACATTTTGTGCTTTATGATTTTCACCAGTTGAACTGTAACACCACCGTAGCACCCTCTGACTCGCACAGACTTTGAATGTGCTGTAAAGAGGCTAACAACTGAGGAAGAACTTTGTCATTTATCTCGCCTTCATTCTGTAATAAATCATCAATAAGTGCATCTAATCTGAATGACACACAGTCATTTGATGCATGGTTATCGACTTCATTGGCTAAATGCTGTAACTCTCTAGCTAATTGTGCGCCCACCATAGTTACTTAACGTTAAACACGAAGCAAACGATCAGTGAGTGACGTGACGTTAGTCCAAAACAAGTCAAGAGTAATCAATCAAACGCTTCAATCTACGCTGAACCAATAGTAGGCAAGACCAACCCATCTAATTATCATACAAGACACAGAAAAGTAAGAATAAATTCAAGAATAAATAAATAAAAGCGGAAATAAATACATGCGATAATAAATAAATATAAAATAAATAAATGTATGAATAAATAAATGTAAAAATAAAAGGAAATGATAAATAAAATAATCTAAAAAAAATTAAAAAAAAAAATTAAACATAATAAAAAAATGGACACAGAAAATAATAAATCAATTTAAAAAATGAAAAGAAAAGTTAAAGCTAAGATCAATAATAGCTAAAACGAATTATTTTGTTTTATCAAACCATTCATTCCTTTATTTATTTTCATATTATTACATTTATTCGTTTATATATTTATTTATTTATACATTTATTTATTTATAATTTTTGCTGGTTTAGTCCTCCATATTCCCGGGCAGGGATTATCTTAAATCAGGACTAGGCCTTGGTTAAATTAGAATATTTAAGTCGTTTTTTAAAACATACTTCACAAACAATTACTGTGAGCATCTTGAGACAAAACAATTACACTGATATATTAACACCTCTAATATTTAAGTTAGTCTGGGACTAGCCTTAAATCGCCCCAATAACTACCAAGCGCTTTCTAAAAACACAATGTGAAGGTTTTAGAATAAAACATAAAACACACAATAGTTATACACTGGATAGGTAGCTGTAACACAACACACCTTAACGATGTGTTCCTGCCTAATGCTGAGTCAGGCTCTACTTGAAAAGAACACTACAAATGACTAATCATGGGCTAGAACAAAACACAGTCCAAACAAAACATTGCCTCACCACCTTGGATGTATTCAAACAAACTTCTGAAACTAATACAGGCTAAATGTGTAGAACAATAACATTTTCAGCAAATGACTGTACTAGAAAATAATTACTAATAAGTCATGAAAACTAGACATTGCAATCCATCTTAATCTTCACAGTTGTCTTTATTTCCAGAAAGATACATAATTATTATGCTTTCAGGTAATTTAGGTAAAACAGCAACACCAACACAATAAAGGCATAGCAAAAATAACCCTAATATTAAAATTATTGTCTTCCATGGGTATTTCACATCTGCATACATACTAGCTTTGACTTCACCACTTTTAGCTGTGAAACTGCTCTAACAAGTAATTATTTTAATTACATTAATACTTTTTATTTGCTGTTGATGTTAGGACACACGATTTTAGGAAACACACATACTTTAGCTCTCCATGATACCTGACTTGATATTTCTTACTTCCTCCTCTTTTCACATTCCACATAACCAAGCTGAAAAACCACAATGAAAAAGGTTTTTCCTTTGCTTTTTAGAAAAGTTTCACGTACACACGACAGCATTAACAAAATTATCTGCATTTACAGAGATCTGGGAAAACGAAAAAAAAAAAAACCGCTGTATTATGCATGCCAGGCCAGTGGATGGCGATGTTGCACTGTAAAGAAACACTACGTGCCTGTGCACATACGCATACCCTGTTTTAAACTAAACGTGCTTTTAATACACTTTGTCGGTGTGTGTGTTTATAGTTTGTTTATTTAAACTACTGGTTGTAGTGGTGCAGTAAATCTACTTTTTGCTGGAGAAATGATGATAAGTATGTCATGCGGCACAAATTTATGGCATGGACGCCGCCTTTATTGTTTTGGGAATAACCGCGCATGCCTGCAGACTGAACATGGGTGCGTTTACACTTGGCATTAACATGCGACCTGTATCTGGATGTTGTCCACATACACATTGAAAATACAAGTGTAAACGCGCTTCTGATCGGAATGTCATCCGATCAGCGTGTCCTGATCCAGAGGTAGTCGAGGACGCATTGTGATCGGATCTCAGTGTAATGTAAACGCAATCCAGACAGTTTATCTACATTTACCGGTACAATTTCACAGAAAAACCCGCCCGCTATCATTATTCCCCAGCAAACACAGAACGTTCCCCTAACGTTAGTTTTTGGTTCCCTTTTGGTTATTTTTTTGGGAACCAAAAAATAACGTTCTAAGAACGTTCTTTTCAGGTTTTATTTTTTGCAACCAGAAAACAACGTTCCCAGAACGTTGCAGGCTGGTTTGTTTTAAATAACCAGAAAATAACCAGAAAATAACGTTACCTGATGGTTATTTTCTGGTTATTTTTGCAACCAGAAAATAACCAGAAAATAACGTTCTCTGATGGTTATTTTCTGGTTATTTTTTTGCAACCAGAAAATAACCAGAAAATAACGTTCTCTGATGGTTATTTTCTGGTTATTTTTTGCAACCAGAAAATAACCAGAAAATAACGTTCTCTGATGGTTATTTATTGGTTATTTTTTGCAACCAGAAAATAACCAGAAAATAACGTTCTCTGATGGTTATTTTTGGCTATTTTTTATGGTAAAAATAGTCAAAACTGGTAAACGTCAGTGACGTGAAATACATAAATTATAAGATCACATTAACACATGTTATACTGACCAAATGAAATTAATAAATGTGCCTTTTAATGGCTGAAAATAATAAACTAGTTAAGCTAAATGAAAATGCAATCATATATGTGTATTTCTTTAGTGTGGTTGTCTGTTACTGTATGTGTGCGCGCTCGAGCACGTGCATTCTCCGCTCCGTCGCGCACTTCCGTCATTTAAAAATTAACGGTCATTTCGTTTTACCTCACCCACTAACACATTAGTTTAGCGGTTTATTTATTTTAATTTTTTATTTAAAACCGTACAGATTTGAGAGTAAACTTATATTTTCGTGATTTTCGATTGATTTGACACATCTAAATCAACAGACCATGATGAAAGGACTGAAACTCAGGGCTTTTGATTGTTAAATCTAAAGACGGAGCCGCGCTATACTTCTGTGGTGAGACAAGAATATTGTTAGCCTGAAGATAATTAAATGTTTATTCTTCTGTCAATAAAAATCTGCTTTAAATATTGTGTTGAAGTCATTGGTTATTTTATTTCGATATCTATAATGTCTGATGTTGAGGTAGGCCTACACACAGTGTGGTTTTATTAGAAATGATATACTGTGCTGTTTAAATCGAAAATTAGGCTACTTTAGTGATGAAAAAGGAATTATTAGGCTAAAAGAATAATCTAATGCATTGATTTCATCCTCCATATTGTGTGGGATGATGCAGTTTACTTATTTTAATTAGATTAGATTGCGATGGATAAAACACAGCATGGATGTATTCATTACTGACGTGTAAATGGACCGAGAAAAATATTTTAGGCTAACGTTCTGGGAACGTTCCCATAACGTTAGTTTCTGGTTCCCAGAAAGTTTTTTTAAGGTTTGTTTTTGGTTATCTTTACGGAAATAAAACGTTAGTTTCGTGTTTCTATAACGTTAGGGTAACGTTCCCCTAACGTTAGTTTTTGGTTCCCAGAACGTTATGGGAACCAGAAACTAACGTTCTATTAACGTAAAGAAAACTTTCCTGGAGAACCAAAAACGAACCTTAGAAAATAACGTTCTGGTAACCAAAAACTAACGTTAGGGGAACGTTCTGGTAACCAAAAACTAACGTTAGGGGAACGTTCTGGGAACCAAAAATTGTTAGCTGGGTCTCTCGTCTTTCCGAAGCCTCTCAGACTGCGGAGCAGCTGACAAATGAAGCGGAACGTTTACTCTTGCTCCCGAACGTTGCACAGTCGTTCATTTTCCCACGAAACGATCATGGATACTTTAGCCTACAGAGGATTTATGTCAAATCACACGAGATGTTTTACTTGACCACTTCAGCTGTATCATCGCTGTTTGTGACTGCCATGAACGGCGATGACTCGCACACACAGCGCCGGCTTAAAACGCAGCATTTGTTTATTTTCATGTCACAGACACGAATGGCAACACTATACCAGCTTGTTTCTAACATACGTGTGTGTGTTTACTATAGCCTATACGGCGTAATCAACTCTCCGGTTCCCCGAGGGCTTCTACCGCTTGTGTCTCGTACGGCTCGCACTAAATCCTTGGTGTTTCGAGTCTGACGTCATCACCCAAACGTGTTTTTTCATCAATTTTAACAGTCATAGGTAGTTTAGATGGTTAGAGTAAGGTTAGGGTTAGGGTGTGGGTTAGGGTAAAGGTTTCGTAAGACTTGAAACACCAAAGATTTAGTCAAACCAACAAGCCACGCCCACGGATCTGACTCGAAAGTACCGTCCCCGGAAGACAGATTAAGTGGCAGACGGGCAGCTTGAAACGGAGCTCTGAACACACCGTATATCATTTACACACAGAAACAAGATTGTATAGTGTTGCTAATAGCTGATGTCAGTAAGCACGATATTTAGGGCGCAGACCAAAGAAACGACGCGCTGTCACTTTCAGCCGAACCAACCCAAATAGACGAGAACGATGTAAGTGGTCGCTTTTGATCATAGGAATGTATGTGATTATTTTATGTGTCTGTGACATGAATAAACAAATGATGTGTTTAAAAACACCGTTAGAGTCTGTGTGTGTGTGTGTGTGTGTGTGTGTGTGCGCGCGCGCTAGTGAAACCCGCCACAGCTCAAGTACAAAAGCTTGTGTCATTTTACAAACGTCCTCTGCTTATACTTTCACATAAGATCATTAATCGTTTTAACCGCGGTTTATTTCCCACCGCTGCCTCGAGTTCAACATGGCTGCGTATCAAATGTGTAACATGCTCATCCTCCCCGTTATACGTGTTGTGTGAAATCTCCCAGCACCGGGGCTATTTTTAAATTGCAGGCTTATTAAAATAATGGGCGGGAAACTATAGAGATCCGATCACATTATCCAGATGTGGAAGCCACTTGATGACAAGTGTAAACAAGTGTCCTGATTGTCTGAAGATCCGATCTGCTTGTTCGGATCACCGAGATCGCATGTTAATGCCAAGTGTAAACGCACCCCATGTTATACTCATGCGTATGACGTCATCATTTTTTAAGTTTACACGGAGACGATAATGCCGTTTTCAGTCGTGTAAATGAACAGCCAAAACGAATAAAAAGTTTTCAGTTTTTAGTTGAAAACGGTCTCGTGTAAACAGCCTCTTAGTTGGTCAGAGCAGCAGGTGCTAAATTGTTGCATTAACGCATAAGATAACTTTTTTCAGATTAAAGGGTTGAAAATATTTAACGCAATTAACGCAGCATCCGTTTGTTTTGTCATCCTTTGTCTAGCGTTACATTATAATCACGCTCTTAGGCATGTAAAGACTTTTAAACCACTTAAGCGTGATTTGCAACAGCTGCTTTGACGTGTTCAGTGTAGATAGACAGCTTCTAGCTGTGGGACACGGCAAAACACAACAGCGGTCCAGTCTGGTGTATACTGTACAGTCACAGGCTAAAGGCTGCATCAGTGAATCGCTGTCAGAATCTGTTAGACAGCGCACCATTATTAAGTGCTCTTTCGTGCTTGAATGAACAAAACCACACAAGATTATGCCAGAAATTTCGTTTTTTCTAGCATTTTCGTAAACACAGACTTCAAAGTGTAAAAAAAAAATAATGAATGGAAAGAGTTGTGAAAATGGGAGAGGCGTCAGATCTGCGTAGAGGGACAGCTCTTAAAGGGGCCGCATTCTTAAACCTGCTGCTGTGACTCCTGTCAATAATGTTAATCAAAGAACAAAAGAAAATAGGAATTCAATGTGTTTGTAGCTTTATTGTGAATTCTTCTGTATTTAATTTAGAATTTAGCATTAAAGACTGTAAAGTGTTTGAAAACTTCACTCAATTTCTGCATAGTTCCTACCTGTTAGACATGATAGCTCTCAGTTATACTGTTGGATGGCTGTAATTAATGGTAAAATAAATAAAGAATTATCAATTTTATAGAGACATCAGTTGAGGTAATAATTTCAGAATGTTGGCTCATTCATAAAATTATTCTGTTAAAGAAATCTGTTGTTTCTACATTAATTTGGTGATTAAATGTGAAATTACTGGAATGTAAAAGTATATTTAAAAACATTAATGTAATATGCAATTAATCGCAGAAAAAAGTGTGATTATTCAGATTTTTTTATCGTTTGACAGCACTAGAAAAAGCACACCTTCACAAGAAAAAACATTCACATTAAAACATTAAAAAGTAGTGTGATACAAATACTAAAAACTGTAATGGCACATAACACCACACATATAGTCCAGTGAATAATAAAGGCACACCTCTTTCTTCCTACAGCGTGTTTTTTTATTGTTATTTAGAAGCCAGTTGTTAAAAGGAATGGGCAACTATACCAACCATTGTCTATCATTAATATTAGCTATTCTGATTTTAATGAGCATCATTGCATAGTGATTGGCAGGTTGCCATTGTTCTTAGCTTTCTGATCAACAAAAATACTAGCTGGAAAGGGACGGCGTGTTAGCGTGCCATGCAGTGCACCACGCCCTATCTATACTCTGAAGATGATGGGGGTGTGTGGTGTTGTAAGTGTAGGGGGTATTAATCACCAGATCAAGAGAAAAGATAATCCCTCAGGCCAGAGAGGCACTGCGTTACTCAGTATTTCTCCTTTTTTCTTCTTTACAGCTGGACAACTTCATTCCTTTGTTGGGAGGGGAGGCACCACCTGACTTAATTCTCCTGCATGCCCAAAGACAATCTACAAGGCCTCAGCTACAGCTACTTTCCACTACTGTTCTGTTGTGTATAAACAATGTGAAAACTATGTGTTGATGGAATTTGAAGTTGAAAGGAATATATAGATTTTGCTTGTTTACATTGAATTGAAGAAAACAAACAGTTGCTATTTTAGCTAAGTTCACTAACTACTCTAAAGTGTAATTAAACTCTAGAAAAGAAGGGGTTTATTAATTTGAGTAGAAACAGATCTTGTAAACAAAAAAAATCTAATTTACACCACCAAAGTCTGATGTGTAGATTTCTTGTAAATTTATTCCATCTTTACAATTCATTGATTCACTTTAGTACCACAGACTTTTCTCTATGGTTTTATATAAAAAATTGAATCTATAACACAAATGTACACAATGTTATATATAGATCTCAAGTAATTCAGATGTGCTGTGCCACTGTAGCTAAGCAAAGCAAGCTAGGCAATTATCAGAAAATTTTAATTTAACGCAGTGTATCTGGACCAGAACATAAAGATATTGTTTCATTTTGTTGCCATCAAAACTTTCTGGCCAGGGAAAACACATAAACAACCCCCCAAAAAACATCAACGCCCCCACATTTAAGTGTCTCTGCTAAGGCTTAACACCAAAATCACCACTGAAATCATTCACCTGACTGATCACAATAAACAAAACATGTGAAATATTTTTTCTTATACAATAATGGAATGCTTTAGAAATATATATGTGCCTTTAAAATTTTGTTTATTGAAGTATAAGCAGCAGAAATCTATGCGGAACAAACTGGATTCTCTAAACTCCATGAACACTTTTGTCATTCACACTTCACCTGCAAATCAGTTCATTGCAATTTGTGTTGAAAGCCCAACAGGTGTCCTGTTTTAGTCTCATTACTATATTTTACATTGTGACTTACAGTTTTCACGATTGCTATGACACACAGTTTTTACGATTGCTATGACAATGTTTTTAAATAATTTTCCTAAACTCTTAACCCAACAACACACCTAAATCACACAATTAGCCAAATAGTCAATTTTCTATCCAAAACCACATTTTGTAATGGGACATTTTGTGTCCCCTATAAATACCCTCTTGTTTCTTTGTCTTGTGTTCGTGGATTACGTTGTGTATTCGTTGTGTATTCGTTGTGTATGTGCTCGTGGTGTTACCCTGGTTCCTGTGCTCTGCCTTGTCCTTGATTTGTGAGTTTTGTGTGTTTGCCTTGATTTCCCTGCCATGTTTTTTGTAGACGTTTGGTCGAGTTTTTTAGTTAGGTTTTTTGCTTCTCTTTGGTTTTACGTTTTGCCCCCCACGTGGGAAGTCTTTTATTTTGTGTATATATATATCTCAGTTTCGTTTTCCCCATTGTTGGTGTTTTGTTTTTGTTTTTTGTAAAATAAATATATCTTGTTTAACCCCTTCACCACTGCCTGCCTGCACTTGGGTTCTCTCCACACCTCATTCCTGACAGAATGCTGTTGCAAAACCGATTCAAATTCGAGTCATTCGGTAAAAACATCAGCACTAGCTTTCTATCCAACAGGAGCATATAGTCATAATGCATACTGTCAAAATGCTAATAAATAATGGCATTACAAAAATTGCATTACTTGTCATGTTTCAGTTTGACCTGTATAGAATATACAATATTATATTATATAAAGTAATTTAAAAAAATCAGTCAACTTTAAACACATATTTTTTTCTATTGTGGTGTAAAATGGTATTGTCTTTTTACAGTGTTTTACAATCGCTTTGACAATTTTTGCTAATACTTTTAACAATTTTCCTAAGCTCTTAAATTTATCACAACATATGGCTGTGTAGTGTCATGGTCCGGCCTCATTGTCCTTGATTTCCATGTCGAGTGGCAGGATCTTGACAGATCCCTTATGTTTAGTGTGAGAAAGTCATGGTTTGTTTACCAGTGACATGCCATGTGCTTTCTCGTTTCTCGTCATTGGCCCCGCCCCTCTCGTTTCCCGTATTGCTTTCCAGCCGTGTCTCATGTTCCTCACCTGCCCCTCGTTATCTTCCTTTGTCTGTCTCCCTATTTAATGCCCGTGTGTTTGCTGTCTTGTGCGGATTCGTTGTTCAATGTGACGTCCTGAGTTTGGTGCACTACGTCTACGTCCTGAGTTTGATGAGTTTTATGTACTACGTGTACGTTCTGAGTTTCGTGTGCCACGTGAGTTGCTTTTGCCTAGTGTGCTCCCTTGCCTTGTTTGTTTATTTGGTTTACCTTACCCTGCCCTGGACGTTGTGTCGTGTTTTGTTTAGTTTATTTTTGCCCCATCGAGGGAAGTGTTTTGTATCAAGTTTTGTATTTTAGTTCGTTTCTGTTTTTGACACCCCCTCATGGGTATTTCCTTTGTTTTATGTTAAATAAAGTTTTGACGAGGGAGGCGTGATGAGAGCCGTGGGAGGAGGAAGCGAGGCCGGTGATGCGATTGATAATGAGCGTCAGCTGGGCGCCACACCGGCCTCGTATCTCCCACGGAGGAGATTGGAAGCATAAAAGGCAGAGCGACAGGAGTATACGGAGAGAGAGGACCGGGCCCGGACATTGGTTAAGTTTTTGTTTATGTTCGTGTTGCCGGCAGTCTTCCGCGAGGGGCTGCCGGCTTGTTACTTTTGGGTTTATGTTCGTGTTGCCAGCAGTCGTCCAAGCGGGGCTGCCGGCTTGTTACTTTTGTATTTTTGTGTATTTATTTTTGATTAAAATGTTTTGAATGTTCGCCGGTTCCCACCTCCTTCCTTCCCTACTTTGAACCTTGCTACAAAAGTCCTTGTGTTTAACCCCTTATCCCCGCCTGCCTGCACTTGGGTTCTTCCGCCACGCCAGCCGTGACATGTAGACTATACGATTAACACATGTATTGTTGCTTTGACACAAAATGCATACGTTTAACACAAATTTAAAATGCTTTACTTTTTTAACACACAAGCTCAACCAAGACCAAAACAATGTATTTTTACTGGAAAATTTCCAAACATTTTCACACTGTATGTCAGAACAGATAACATCACGTTCTACACTTATAGGCTAAAGTCAAAGTAAACAGCTGTTCATATTGTGAATTACAACACAAATATATCACCTGTATTTTATTCCATTGCTAATGAGAAAAATTATATTTAAGTTTTGCAAATGTATCACAGCCAAGGTGTATATTTATGTCTTCTGTCATAAACATGTAAAGTGAGGGACAGAACATTACAAGATGAACCTTTTGAGGGGACCCCCTTCCTAAAATACATATCCATCTATCATTTTTTTATGTGTAAAGAAAAATTGAAGTTTTATTGGATAAATAGTGAATGATCTCTACGCAGATCTTCCCCGTTCGCCATTTTGCTTTGTGCTTACGAAAATACTAAACAAAATGTGCTTTAATGCATAATCTTGTGTGTTTTTGTTCATTCAAGCACGAAAGATAACGTAATACTGGTGCGCTTTCTGACACATTCTGACACATTCTTCAGTGACGCAGCCAGACGGGACCGCTGTAGCATTGTGCCACGTCACTGGATGCATGAAAACAACCATTTAAAATCGCACCTAAAATGGTTTAAAGGCTTTTACATGAAAGAGTGTGATATATTATAACGCTAGACAAAGGATTACAGAAAATTATTCAATATTTTTAACACGTTATTCTGAAAAGGTGATGCTATCTGGGAAAACCCATCACATGGTCAAATTGTACATATTACAGGTTTTGATATCTTATGAAAGCTGGTTTTAACTTTCAAGCCCTTTCCAAATCAGTTTTTTAGTTCATTCATACCTGTAACAAAAGTTACAGCGTTAACATGAATTTACCATGTATTATATATATATATATATATATATATCACAATAAAAATAAAAAAAAAAATTTTTTTATATATATATATATATATATATATATATATACTGTATATATATATATATATTTTACCTAGGTGACGAGGATCACTCAGTCGATTTGTGTCAAACTCAAATGCAGTTGACGTTATGGGATTTTGACCAGTGAATGTGTGCAAATGTGCATTTTGTCAGTCATCATTAAAACAGCGACATCACCATTTTAATCAACAGGTATGGGTCTTCAACCGGGGGTCCGTGGTGGAACTGCAAGGGGTCCGCTAATTACTGTTTACTCACAGGCAACTTTTTGTTAAAAATGTAAAGCATAGGTACATAAATATTGTTTGTATTGTATGTTCTCTTTAAGCTGCGCACGTGCATGGCCGCACGGACTCTTTGACGCTCCGGCGCATTGCAATTTTAACCTGCGTGTGGACAAAAACATCCATTCAGGCAGCAGAAGCGATAGAATAAACGTTACATCTGCATCATAAAAACCGGTAGGGCCTAAATCAAATAAGTACCTATGTGTTTCTTTCAAAACTCTAAGCATAGAATCAGTGCATTCTCTGTCTCCCTTCCGATAAATTCTGATTACGCATGAAAGGAGTTATGTGCACATAAAGTGCATTCTCATATATATTTCTGAACTTCTGTTCAAATTTGTTAAAGCGCTAATCTGACACCACACCGCTTCTGCATTTAAAACTCTGACAAAACTATCGTATGTGTTTAAAATCAATGAAACCCGCACCGTGGCATGTACTGATGGTACACTCTGTCAGTTAAAATCTAGACTAAAGACGCATCTTTTTAATCTTACATACACTAGACTTCCATAATATACTGTAAATCTTCTGAGGGTTTAGGCTGCACTAGTTAGATCAACCGGAACTAAAAACACAACTGATGTACTTGTTGCATCAAAGAGTGCAGAACAGTACTCTACTCTCAGCCAGTCTTGTCTCATTGTTCCAAGGTTACCACAGCGAGCAGGATGCAGTTCATGGCCTGACCTGATGGTAGAGCGGAGAATGGGAAGCGGCGACCTAACAAGAGCTGAGATGATAGAGCTGGATAAAGAAGGACGTGGTCACCTAACACGTCCTCACCACAAAATTTCAAATGCTATTAGATTATTAATGATAATATTAAACTATAATTTGCCTTATTAGTAAGTTTATTTATTTTATTTAGCCTTGTTGTGCAAGCCCTCTGGAGCTTGTGCAGAGGAAGCAGCTTTTGCCAGAGGGGAACTGGAATCCCCTGGTTGGGCCTGGGTTCTCCTGAGGTTTTTTTTCTCGATTAGAGTTTTCTCGCCACCATTTTTTGCATACCTTCTGTTATATTTGACCTGTGCTTCTCTCTCCTTCATCTTAAATGTGTGCTCTCACTGTGCGTGTGTGTGTGCGTGTGTGTCTTTGTGTGTGTGTCAGTACATGTGCATATTGTGTGTGTGGAGTGTTTTGTATGTGGGTATGCCTGTCTTCTTTGTTTTCACCTTTTTCCTGTTCTTGCAGGTACAACTTTAATTGGTTTGCTTATAGTCAATATGTCTTATGTACAGCTGCTTTGTAACAATGAAAATTGTAAAAAGCGCTATATAAATAAAGTTGAGTTGAATTGAGAGTTGATGGTGCACGTCAAACAAATTGCCCCAAAAATAACGCGGTTTCATTGAATGCTGCTCTCCTCAGTCTGATATGATGCTCTGCAGAAAAAAAAAAACTCGTGAATTTTCATGTAACAGCCGCGATAATGTTAAATCACGAGAAAGACAACGGAGCTCAGAATTATAAAATAGCGGTGTGTTCTGCAACACACAGAAAAGTGAAAGGAAAAAGAATTACACGTAATAAAACGGCCTGCTTTTACAACAGAATGCATAACATCTGCACTGATTTCTTTCGCATCCAGAGACAGCCTCTACCTCCACTAGAATAGTCTTTATGCCATTAACCAGGAGCAGTCATCTCATTGAAGCCTTAATAAAAACTAAGGTTCAGGACAAATAAATGTTTAACTGTCCATCTCACAGTGAAATGAAAATGTATGATGCTGCAAATCCCTTAAAATAATCAAGCAATCTATATTAACAATAAAAATAATACACAGAATACTTTGTATGTGCAACAATATCATGCATAATATTGCTAATGTAATTTCTTAACATACTGCTGTGACGATAAGGGTTGTTTCTACTTAAATAGCTCTGTTTACATATTTAGTTAGAAGGGGGTCCCTGCTCCATGCATCTCTCATCTAAGGGGTCCTTGCCCCGAAAAACGTTGAAGACCCTTACAACATTGTTGTAGCTATATGGGTGTTCAGTTTTCCTGTTGTAAAATACATTTGACCAAATCTAATTTATGAAGAAATGCTGCTGTATGCACATGGCTATTGAAGTGCATGCTCTCTTTCTTCGGTTCCAAATGTCTCAGACCTCAAATACATAAAATATGAACTGTAGAAACATGCTGTACTTATACAAACAACAAGATCTTTATTCACCCTCGCAAGACATTCTGCTGCTGTGGAACCGCAGCTCATTCAGTCAAGATAGAGGGGGGTGGAGCCACGAGGTTTTACTGACAGATTGTGCGTATCGAACAAGATTTAGTCACAAGCTCTTTTTAACCTTTCATTGGCTAAATATTTGTAAAACGGTCAGACAGACGCAAAGCGTGACCAATAGCATTGATTTAATGAAGAAAAAACACCACCAATAAAAAGGGAACTTTCAGAGTGTAAGGGCATGTACTCTACACAGGTTGAGCCCTATCTGTGCATATGCATGGGTAGGATATTCTATAATGGCAGACCTGACACATAAAATAATGGAGTTTCTGTAATTCCATGTGATGTCAGTGTTTCCTGTGAACTACATTTGGTAAAATAAACACAAACTCTACATTTAAAAATGCTGAATACCTTTTTCTACATATACTAACTTTATCAAAACACAGCAAACTTGGGGGTGGGCTCATTTTACTCAGGCAACCAATCAGTCTCTCAGGATCATCATCAAGCAATCAAGCCACGCCCATAGCAACCATTTACATCAACCTAGCAACAGATCCCATAGACTCCCATTAAAAGGCTCAGATGGATATCTTTGCAGCACAGTGTCGTAGAGACAATGGGGTGGGTTCATTTTACTCAGACAACAAATCATTGTTAGTATACATGCTAATCATGTTAACATTATTCTAGCAAACATGCTAATCGTGTTAACATCATGCTAGCTACATGCTAATCGTGTTAGCATAATGCTAGCAACATGTTAATCATATTAGCATTATGCTAGCAAACATGCTAATCCTGTTAACATCATGCAAACAACATGATAACTGTGTAAGACTCACTTTTATTATCTTGCAAGCTTATATAGCCAACATACTGTTCTCTTATCTAAGCTTATTATTATTATTATTATTATTATTATGTTGGCTTGACAGAGCCAATTTTGCGAGCTTATTAGTGGTGCTTTTGAAAAAAGCTCACTATTATTATCTTGCGAGTTTATTAGTGGTGCTTTTGAAAAAAGCTCACTTTTATTATTTTGCATACGTATTAGTGGTGCTTTTGAAAAAAGCTCACTATTATTATTGTGCATACTTATTATTTTGTTGGCTTGACAGAGCCAACATACTGTTCTTTGTTCTAAGCTTATTATTAGTGGTGCTTTTGAAAAAAAAATATTATTGTTAAGACCTTCTCTGCTCTTCTTTGCCCGCCTTCCCCCTCACCTGCATCGGACTTAACAGCTGATGATTTTGCATCTTTCTTCATAAAGAAAACTACCACCATCAGCAGTCAGTTCTCTGCGTCTCCGCCTCTTGATCGCTCCCAAACCCCCGACACATGCTCGCTCCCCTCGTTCTCCCTCCTATCTGAAGATGATGTTTCCAAGGTCATGTCTTCGAACCACCCAACGACCTGCCTGCTAGATCCCATCCCCACTCATCTCCTCCAGGCCATCTCTCCATCGGTTGTTCCCACTCTGACCCACATAATCAACTCATCTCTCACCACTGGCACATTTCCTGCAGTCTTCAAAGAAGCCCGTATTACCCACTACCCACCATAGAAACCCACTCTTAATCCTGCACTGTTAGATAACTACAGACCGGTATCTCTCCTCCCCTCCATTGCCAAAACTGTTGAGCGTGTTGTATGCAACCAACTCTCCTCCTTTCTCACGCAGAACAACCTTCTGGACAGCAACCAGTCAGGTTTCAAGAGCGGTCATTCCACTGAGACTGCCCTGCTGTCTGTCATTAAAGCCCTGAGACTGGCAAAAGCTGCCTTGAACTCATCTGTACTCATCCTACTGGATCTATCTGCCGCCTTTGACACCGTTAACCACCTGTCGACCCTCAAGGCTATGGGTGTCTCCGGAATGGTGCTACAATGGTTCAGGTCTTACCTCTCAGGTAGGGCATTTAGAGTATCCTGGAGAGGTGAGGTCTCTGAGTCCCAACATCTCGATACAGGGGTGCCTCAGTCCTCAGTGCTTGGGCCGTTGCTCTTTGCTGTATACATGACATCCCTTGGCTCTGTCATTCGCAAACATGGCTTTTCCTATCACTGCTATGCAGATGATACACAACTCCACCTGTCATTTCAGCCTGACGATCCGACTGTTTCTGCATGCATTTCAGCATGCCAGAGCGACATTTCGCTCTGGATGAAGGACCATCACTTGCAGCTGAACCTTGCAAAAACAGAACTGCTTGTAATACCGTCCCACCCTAGGATCCATCACAACTTCTCCATTCAACTGGACTCATCAACCATCACATCTTCCAGAACGGCCAGAAACCTGTGAGTGGAGATCAGGTTGCCAGCACCACTCGGTCCTGTAGATTCATCCTATACAACATCAGGAAAATTAGACCTTTCCTATCCGAGCATGCTATGCAGGTCCTAGTACAAGCACTTGTTCTGTCCACACTGGACTATTGCAATGCGCTACTAGCTGGACTTCCTGCTTGCACAACAAAATCTCTGCAGATGATCCAGAATGCAGCAGCAAGAGTGGTCTTCAATGAACCGAAGAGAGCACACGTCACCCCTCTCTTCATTAAGTTACATTGGCTCCCTATAGTCACTTGCATCACATTCAAGACTCTGCTCCTGGCCTACAAGACCACCACTGGTTTGGCACCCCCTTATCTTCATTCACTAATGCAGACTTATGTACCCACCAGATCCTGGCTCTGCAAATGAACGACGTCTTGTGGTGCCATCCCAAAAAGGTAATAAATCACTCTCACGAACCTTCTCTGGATCGGTTCAACATTTGTGGAATGATATGCCTGCTGCTACAAGATCAGCAGATTCTGTGGCCATCTTTAAGAATCGGCTGAAAACACTTCCGTCAGCACCTGACCGATCATTTCTGACTTCTATATCTTTTCTACTATCGCTCTATGTATATATATAAACTTAGCTCTGTACACTGTAGTAGGGTTTTTGAGACATGTTTTATTGTACTTATGCTTTTTTGTCATGATTCTGTCTCATCTTGTCATGTCTTTCTTGATTTTGTGGCACAATCACGGCAGGATCCCCTGTTTAATGTGGAGAGATGCATTTTCGCCCACTTGGCCTTTGTAGTTTATTTCGGGGAAACTATGAGTTTAACCACAGTAACATACACATAATTAATGGTGATTAACCATTACCTATTTTATACACTTTAGCAGAATTAATAATAGCGACAGACTAAATGTACTCGTCCAGCGAGTGATCAGCAGATCGTATATCAACTCTAAGAAATATTACTTTCCTGGCCTTGGAAAAACAATATTCTTCTCAATATTCAAAAATCAAGCAGTTTAAGTGACGTTGATATTTGATAAATAAACACAGAAACGATTCGAGCGTGGTTACAAATGCGGTTTTATTTACTACACTAAAGGAGAAATAAACCCAACTAACTAACAAAGGCCAAACACCAACAAACACACATACAACGTAAAAGCAGTAAAGAATGAAAGAAATAGACAAAGCAAAGAGTGGCAGTATTAAATCAGCTATTTGCATCTGCATAAACCATCAAGGACAATCTCCTTATTTAAAAGGGGCAAAGCTTAAGCGCAGCTATTTAGAAATAGATCAAATACTTGCATTGGTTTCCTGGTTGTGCTGGGACAAGTTGGTGCGCATGAAAAAGGTTTCAGCGTCCTGATGAGTTCAAAGCAAGCGGGTGAGTCCGTCAGATTCTTTCTTAGAACCGGATTGGCTGACGAAGGTAGAACAAACTTAGCCGAAGCAAACTGCCGGAAGAAGCTGTCTCCGAGGAGAGAGACAGGTCTCGAGAGGGTGCACGAACATGGACGTGCGAACACAAGCGAGCTTTGCTCTGTGCACAGATGTTTTAACACCGGGGGTGTCACACCCCTCCAAGGTGGGCGATCCAATGTGATGAGATGCTTTTGGGCGCGAAAACATGTTTCTTTGTCCGGCACACTAGGTCATTTGCATTTATGGTCGCCTGGGAGTTAGGAGCAGGAATAGACTTAGAATAAAATAAAATGAGTATGGTATAAAATAATTACTGTGCTATACACCATATTCTAAGAAATGAAGAGGGAAACATTTTGATATGAAACATGAAACGGTTATAATTACATTGACCTGTAGTTTGTACAAGAATGTAAATATACACAGAATACCACTAAGCACACATGCCTTTGAGGTTATAGGTGAATGAGAATAACACGGGGGCAAGCGTACACTGTGGGGTGGTTGTACATAAATTTTAAACCAGTCTTTTGTGGCTAAGGAAAGAGAAAGAGACATTCTTTTGGAAGAAGGCTCTCAGTCCCTGGGGGCCAAATGGCTTTTCTCACTTTGGTGAACAGTCTGTCCTCCCCCAAGAACCTCCTTGGAAGTCCAGGGGAGAGTATTGGAATCTGTCCTGGTCAGTGATGGTGTTGAGATAGGGCAGTTGGACCAGACGCGTTGGTGCCTGGTAGAAGCCCTGGTGAGAGGTTACTGTGTTTTACGATCTTATGATTAACTTTGATCCGACCAGACCCTACACCTTCAACATGCTCTCTCCAGGTCTCGTCTTTGCCCCCGCCCTCTTATATCCCTTGTTATTGATTGTTAATAAGTTCATGCCCCGCACCTGTCCCTTCTTGATTTCCTTCCCTTTAAATAGTCCTCATGTTCCATTGTCCTGTGCTCGATTATTGTGTTTGTATTACTTGGTATAGCACCCCGTGTGTGCTGTGTATAGTACCTAGAGTATGCTTACCTGTTTACCTGTTCCATATACTTGTGCTCGTGTTCCTGTTCCTGTTGTCAAAGATGTTGTCCAGTCTAGTAAGTGTGCAGTCTAGTTTATTTTCATGTGTTGTTTATTTTTAGCTTATTGATAGTTAGTCTACATCCTGTCTTTACTCTGCTTGTCCTGTTATATCCGATCGTGGGTCTTTGTTTTGTGTTTTTTTTTAAATAATAAATATCTGTTTGTTTACCCCTAAACGCTGCCTGCAATTGGGTTCTCCCGAGCGTTTCATGACACTTTTTGTTGTCCTAATGTTGACCCAATTGCTTCCATTGTTTACCCAACTTGTAAGTCGCTTTGGATAAAAGTGTCTGCTAAATGAATAAATGTAAATGTATTGTGCATACTTATTAGTGGTGCTTTTGAAAAAAGCTCACTATTATTATTGTGCATATTTATTAATAGTGGTGTGTAGCAGTTCTACTTAATGATGAATGATGCCACACAGGAAACTGATGAATACGTGATTTTAATGAGTCCAGGCAAGAAGATCAGAGTAGTTGTAAATACAGGTAAACACCCACGGGAATATAAATCCAAATAATAACATCCATGGAACAAAACAGGCAAAAATACATAATCCAAAAGGAGTCCAAGGTAGCGCATTAGAAAATCCAAAATACAACTTCCACAACTTACAACAAGACTTACTGTACAACATCTGATGTTCAACAAAAGGTAAGGCACAAAGATATAAAGGGTACGGTAATGAGAGTCAGGTGTGGGGAACAATCAATATGGCCGGAGGAGTGCAGGTTCAAGGCATTATGGGGAATGTAGTCAGCGTCTGGTGTGTGGATGGGACATCCCTCGAAGACCTCAAAGTCCACCAGAACTCCCACGGTGACAGACGATGTTGCCGACTCACACACTTGGTCAGATGCCTCTCGGAGCTTTGGCTCCAGGGCGAACGCTGGCTCAGTCGCTGTGTCTTTTGCCAGCTTCGGTGTTGCTGTAGTTTCTGGCTCTCAGTCTGCAATGACGTCAGGCTAGCGCTCTGCGATGAGGGCTGGTGGCTGGCTGGTCTCTGGTTCGGGGCGGGATCCGAGGGGTTCAGAACACTTGACTGCGGAGGATCGAGGCATGCCTTCCGGGTGAGCCAAAACAACCCCGCTATTTACAGCCGGGACCTGATGACTACCGTACTCACTCACATCACCCTCCCCGACGTAGAATTCATACCCCATTGCCTGGAGGACTCTGTTAATAAAGTCCTCCAGGGGGTATTCATCCGCGTCGGGAAGCATAATGGGAGCGAGCAGCTCATCATCCAGTCCCGATAGAAATAAACGGTTACAGTCAGGGTCGTTCCAACTCACCAGTGAGCACGCCTCAAAGAAGTCCTCCGCATACCTGTCCAGAGACATGTCATCCTGGCAGAGCTGCAGCAACTGGGTCTCTGGAGAGGTGATGTCGTCGTCCAGGTCCGAATAGGGGTCAGTGAAGGGTTCTAGGATGGTGAAAGGGTCCGTGATGAATATGGTGTGGCCATCGCATTGTTTGAGGTCCAGTCTTTTGAACAGTTCTACTTAAATGAGGAACGATGCCACATGGGAAATTAAAGAATACGTGATTTTAATGAGTCCAGGCAAGAAGATCAAACATTTTATAATAAATCGATCTTTATTGAAGGAGAATCTCCTTTCCACCACAGCACAAATGCAATTAAGTTCTATATTACATTTTATAATAACATTTAACAGTCTTCATTTAACATATCACTGTAACGAGGAAGGTGGGATGAGAACCGTGAGGGAATGGCGCGAGGCCGGTGATTCGAGTGATAATGAGTGTCAGCGGCGCGAGGCCTGTGACGCGAGTGATAATGAGTGTCAGCGGTGCGTTGCACCGGTCTCGCAGCTCTCATGGAGGAGCTCCAGAAGCATAAAAGGATGAGTGACAGGAGTGTATGACGAGAGAGGACCAGGCTTGGACATTATACTAAGTTTTATTTATGTTTGTGTGGCCGGCAGTTGACCGCGAGGTAGCTGTCGGCCCTTTACTTTCGTTTTTTGGTTTGTTTATTTTATTAAATATTGATTTGAATGTGTGCCGGTTCCCGCTTCCTTCCTTCCTTACTTTGAACAGTATTACAATCACCAAGTAAAACAAAACAGTAAATATTTCAAATGTGCAACACCATGTTTAAAGCCAATGCGGGCATAACCTGCTTTAATGCAATATTTTTAAAATGTAGAATTGTTTTTATTTTAAGCTCATTTACAAAGATTACCATGCGCGATCATTTTACACTAAAATATGCTACTTGTGCATCAGTGAAAACCATATACAGATCACATTGTTCACGCTAGACAGACGTGTAACATTATAAACAGGAGTGGGTAGTTCGCAGCAGTTTAACTACTTCGGAGCGTAGCCTCCCCCATGCTGGTGTGGACCGATTACTGGTTCTAGCCCCATACGGAGCGCAAGTAAGAAGGGACGACGAACAGATAAACTGGAAACCAGTGTATAAATGCGACAACAGTAGAACCTATCTTTAAACTAATTCATGAGGTCAAATGTGAGAGAATATCCCTATTATTAATAAACGCGGACAAGAGAAAGTAAACTCCACAAGATGAAAATGTAACATTTTATTAACTTATGTTAATTTATGTAACGACGTTTTATTAATGAGCAAATCTACAGGCCCATGTGAAGACTTGAACGAAAAAAACATCATATTTACCAAAATACAGTATCATCTGTATTAAATTAAAGTGTGATGAAATATTGTATTGACCTGCGTTTAAATGACAAGCATTGAACTGTTTTAATTCTGTCCAGTGTCAGTAGACTACATGCTTTTAAAAACAGATTCCACTTCTCAGGTAAGGGGGGATGGGGAGAAATGTGAATGTTAGGCTTTTTGAAAGAGCAGAGCTTAGAATTAATGTCTTACCTGCAGGGTGACAAATAAACGTAAGACGCCATAACACTGATAAGAAACTAAACTCCAAGCATAAAATCTTTGCCAAAATATGCATTTTATATTTGTAATGCTCCTAATTTACGTAACATGTTCAATTATTTTAATATAACATTTTACATATGACAAACAATTAAATGTTTTTCATTTATTCTTTAACAATACAGCACTTCATAAAGTAATCAAGGTAAAAGTCTAGTTTACATTTAAATCTATTTTTTAAATATGCAACTTCTCTAAATTCACCTTCTTTTGAGTTCTAGGTAAAGGGCGATTTCAGCAGGAGGTGGGGGTTGATGTGGATTGTGTGAACAGTAACAAAGCGCTAAATATCTCTTTTAAAGTGCAGGCTTCAGATAACTGGAAAGTCTACCCTGGAAACATTAATGTACAATATAAAATTGCTGGCAAAATCACAATTAAATAACACATTTCCGATTATTAATTAAACCTGACATCAACTATAGCATACATTTTGTTTCCTAAGCTTAAACTGCGCTACGCTGTCAGAAAAAAAAGTTCCAAATTTGTACCTTTAGGGGTACAATGGCTTGTCACTGGGGCAGTACCCTCAAAGGTACACATATTGTAAGTTTCCACATGGATACCCAGACAGCAAGAAACCATTGAACCATTGTACAAATCAAAATAATATTGTACAATAGTATTGTACAATACTACATTGTACAATAGTACATTGTAGTATTGTACATTGTACAATAGTATTGTATTGTACAATGATTCAAGTGGTACCAAGTGTTACTTCCTTCTACTTGTACCGCTGTAGGTGTTGCTCGTACGACTGAGTAAGGTCCTTCTCTCCGTGGTTCATTCCATCTCCTTCTGAAGACCCTCAGATAGACGTTATCTCCCGGAACTATTGCACATGGAGCTTCTTCGTCCTCTCTGGGCCCTCGGCGCTGCTCCTGCGAATATATAGCCTCATGTATAGCAGTTAATTGTCTCATGTAAGTTCTTAATTCAACTTGCAACTGCTCCAAAGGCGGTCCATCATAAGGGCCCCTTAAATATGGCACTGGCATTGGTCTGCCCGTGAGCATTTCATGTGGGGTCAAATTTGTAGTTCTGTTGGTTTGCATACGGTAGTTCATTAGTGCCAGCGGTAAAGCATCTACCCAGTTCAATTTGGTATCTGCACAGATCTTATTTATCTTTGCTTTTAGAGTCCCATTAGCCTTCTCAACCATTCCTTGCGATTGGGGATGGTAAACGCAGCCTAGCCGCTGCTTTATGCGCAGTTGTTGCAAGACAGTTTTTACAGTTCTTTGAATAAATGAGGAGCCATTATCCGAACTGATCTCAGATGGAATTCCAAACCTTGGAATCACTTCTCTTGTCAAAAACTTAATCACAGTCCCAGAGCCCTGGTCTGCTGATGGCACAGCTTCCACCCATCTGCTGAATCTGTCTATAATCACCAGCATGTATCTTTTGCCTCTGACCGACTTGATCATGTCAACATAGTCCATTACTAAATGTTTAAAAGGTCCCTCAGGTACAGGAATGTGTCCTATGGGTGCTGAAGTCCCTTTCCTAACATTGTTCTGAGCACAAATGTCACATCCTGTTAGGTAATCATCCACTGTTGCTTGCAAATAAGGTGACCAATATCCTTGTTGCTTGATTTTTCGAAGTATCTCATTTCGACCGCAATGATCAAACCCATGTGTCTCTGAAATTAATACAGTCAAAATGGCATGCGGTGCAATTATAAGTCCTTCATGAAATCTCCATACTCCATTTACATCTCTTGTGGCCCCCCTTTGCTGCCAAACTGACTGTTCGACAGCACTTGCTTGCTCCTGTATGCGAGCAAGGTCTGCAATTCGGGGCTCAGGTTGTACTAATACCATGGGAGCCATAACTGCAGTTTGGCATCCTGAAGCTTTTCTAGCCTCAACATCAGCAGCATTGTTTCCAAGTATTACAAAATCATGTCCCTTTTTGTGTGCTTGACACTTAACAACGGCTAAAAGTTATGGTTGCATCATTGCAGAAATCAACTGTACAATTTGCTCTGCATGTTGTATTGGGGTACCATCACTCTTTTTAAATCCTCTTTGCTTCCAGACGGCCCCATATAAATGGCACACTCCATGTGCATAAGCAGAGTCTGTATAAATATTTACAATTCGTCCCTTTGCTAATTCACAGGCTGTGGTTAAAGCTTTCAGTTCAGCCAGTTGTGCTGAGCAAGGATGCTCACAATGTTGAAAAATCACAGGTACAAATACATATTTGTTTCGCTTTACCACAGAAAAACCAGCATGATTTCCCAGATGGTCTCTGAAACAAGAACCATCCACAAAATAATCAGCTTCAGCATGCATTATAGGTGTAGACTCTAAATCTGGTCTAAGAAGGGTAAAAGCTAATGATTCAGCAACACAATCATGTGGAGTACCCTCATCTTCCAAAGGTATGTAATTTGCTGGATTTACAGTAGTACAATGTTTTATCGTTACATCTGGATATGTTAAAAGAGTTGAATATGCCAAGCTTCTGGCCAGCGTCAAAACAAATCTTTCTTGTTCCAACATTTTAACCACCTTGTGGTGTGCATATATAGTCACTGGGTATCCCATAGTCAAAGTAGAAGCTTTCTCATAAGCATAAGGTCCTTTCTATTGGCCACATAAAAGTGAAAGGGTTTCATATAATCAGGGCTCGTCAGAGCTGGAGCACTTTGCAGTTCTCTTTTAATTGAATCAAATGCTATTGTTGCATCACTATTCCATGTAAGTGGGGCTCTAAAATTTTGCTGTCCTGCCTGTTTCATTAGGGCTCTCAATGGGGCAGTTTTTATTGCATAATCCTCTATCCAATCTGAGCTGAACCCAGTCATGCCCAGGAATGTCATCATATGACCAACAGTCTGTGGAAGTGGAACCTTGCTTATTCCCTCTAATTGGCTTTGTGATATTGCTTTGGTTTTATAAGCAATTATTCTTCCCAAGTACTCTACTTGGGGAAGGCAATACTGTAACTTTGTCTTCGAGGCTTTGTGTCCTCCTTCAGCTAATTTTGATAGAACCTTAATAGAATCTCTGTGACATTGTTCAAGGGTAGGGGCACAAATTAACAAGTCATCAAAATACTGCAGAAGAGTGCTATCCAATACCAGATCTTCAAAGTCAGCTTTTAACAGCTGATTGAATATATGAGGGCTATGGCGGAACCCTTGAGGGACCCTAGTATAGGATATCTGAGTCCCTTCGTATGTGAAGGCAAACAAGTGCCTGCTGCTCTCAGCCAATGGGATGCTGAAAAAGGCAGAACAAAGATCAATTACTGTAAAATACTTTGCATCAGGTGGCACATTTGTGAGCAAGGTGTGAGGATTAGGAACTTCTACTGGCCAATCTTCCACTATTTCATTGATTGCCCTTAAGTCATGTACCAACCGCCACTTTGCCTTGTCTGCTTTGATAACAGGCAGTATAGGGGTGTTACAAGGACTAGATGTTTTAAACAGCACTCCTGCTGTAATTAGTCCATCTATAGTTTCCCTGATGCCATTTATTGCTTCAGGTTTCAATGGGTATTGGAATTTGTTAGGCAATCTAGTTCCTGGTTTTGCTTTGATATCTATAGGGCTAGCAGATTTTATCAGCCCTACATCTGTGTCATGTTTTGACCATAATTGATCAGGAACCAATTGCTCCATTTCTTTGAGAAGCTCTGTTTGTTTTATCTCTTTTTCTAGGATGGTTTCCAAATTAATTTTTCCTTGACCATTGACTTCCACCTCTCTAGGAGTTCCTTGCATAATTGTGGCACATGCAATCTTCATAAATAGTTTATCTTCTGATATAAAAATTAAGGGGTTGTCTGTGTTTTTCCATTGTATTCCTTTGGCTTTCTTCATCATTGGGCCTATTTCTTTAGACTCACTATTCTCTTCTAAATATAATGTAATGTGGGGAACTGAGTTTGGGACCTGGAACCATTTCTCAATAAAATCATTGTCATCAACTTGTAATGCTGCTCCTTGTGGTCCTATAATTATATGCTGTGAAATGAGGGGAACTTCCTTGCCTTTGGTTTCTTGTAACCATTTTCTTTCTATGTCTACTCTGCGCAATGGGTCATAAATCATAGTACAGTGAAATTCTAATTCAGGTGATTTGGGCTCTTCGATCTGTTCCTTAATATACTTTTCCCATTTTTGCAATGTCTTACCTACCTCTTCCTGTAAATTTCCTAACCAGTAAGCATTAGCTTGGGGGGTTGTGATTACCATTTGTCTGACTCCCTTGCTCTCAATGTAAATACCTTCCGGGGAACAGAGTATTTGTACCTTTAGCTTGCAGAGTGCATCTCTCCCTAACAGATTAACAGGGGTTTGGTCTGATACTAAAATAGGGAATGTTACTTCTTTGTCCTTAGTCCTTAGACAAACTGGAGCAGTTATTGGAATAAGCTGCGTTTGTCCCGAAAATCCTACTGTCTTTGTGAACTTTCCAGACATAGGGAGATGTGAGGCATAGGTTGAATTAATACATGTGTAGGTTGCTCCAGTGTCTATCATCATTGGTGTGATCTTGCCTTCAATATTAACCTGCAGCATAGGCTCTGTATCAGCATTCTCAGTTATCATTGGATGCTGACCTCTCCCGGTAGGATCTTCTGGGCAGCCCTAGTGGACCTCGCCATGGGTTGACTGGTCCCTGCTGTGGGTTGATTGGTCCCTGTTGCTGTTGACTTTGCCATGGTTGTTGCTGTTGGTCTTGCCAACTAGGTCCTTGTTGTCTTTGATCTTGCCATTGGCCTCGCTGTTGGCGGCCTGCTTGCCATCGAGAACCTTGTCGCTGGTCCATGTTCCATGGGTTAGTTGGACAGTCCCTTCTGTTATGTCCTAGTTGCCCACATCCCCAGCATGGGTTTCTTCCTTGGTTTTGTCTTCCTTGTTGTGATTGCATAGGTCCTTGTCCTCCTTGCATAGGCCTTGGCCCAAATCTGTTTTGTTGTTCAGGCTTTACTTAAATGACAATAGGCGCTGGTTGTTGTGGTCCACTTCCAGGTGTTGGCTGTACAGTGTTTCCTGTTCCTGGTTGTTGCATCATTGGTGCTGGAGCGTTCACTGGAGCCATCATTGCTACATGATCTTCTTCTTTGTCTTTGTCTTTGAACAAGGCTTGCATCTTTTTCTTCCTGGCCAGTTCTTCAAGCTGCAGTTGTACCAATTTTCTTTAAAGTTCCTTCTCTTGATTTTTCAGTTTCTGTTCGTTCTTTCTGTATTGTTCTACAGCATGGGTCACATGATCGCAGAATTCTTTATGTGACTTAGAGTTCAGACCCACTACGTCTTCCAGCCGGGCCTTCACCACAGGTGGCATACAGTAGAGTCGACAATGGCATTTCTGAACAGCGCTGCCATAACCATGTCTTTCTCGGGATCTCTTTCCAGTTCTTCCTTCCATTTTCTTAGCTGTGATCGCACATAGGTAGCAGGATTCTCTTCCTCTCCCAGATGCTCCCCTTTGAGTTTTCTAGGGTCAATGCGTTTGGGGTATTCATTCCTTAGTTCCTGCCACATCCGTGCTCTATCTCAATTAAATGGATTTCCGTCCATGAATGGTGAGTTTATTGCATTTTGGAGGCCTGCTGCTCTTAAAAGTTCATTCATCTTAGAACTTCCCACACATTTGGCTAGGAGTGCTTTTATATCTCCAAGTGCTAGCAGTTTTCCAGTGGTCTCATCCTCCACCATTTTGATCCATTTGCCCGCCCCTTCATGTAGATCCGGCAGGCGTGCAACTAGTCCATCCAAGTCTTGGGAGCCCCAAGGCACATATTGTGCTTGTCTCCCTTTTATCAGGATAGGGCATTGCCCTGCAGCGTCGCTTTGTTTCTCTCCAGGAAGGTGACTCATGCTTGTAGTCTTTCTCAGTCTCCCTCCTTCATTTCGTGTCCAAACCAATTGCTCTAATTGGTTTGGTTCAATCTCTGAGTCTTGGAGATAGATTTTGCCTGCTACGAATTTATATTCTCCTTTCTTGGGATTTCTTGAGGTCTCCCCTGATGAGGTCTCTCGATTAGTTGGAGAGCGTCTTGCTTGGTAACTGCTTTCACTGCCAGCTTCAGATTGGGCATCTTCCTCTTCTTCTTCCTCGCTTGCTTCAGAGTTGGCTTTTGAAGTCACTCCTAAACCACGAGCAGAGTCTGCTTGTATTTTTTTCAAAAATTCTGTTGCATCTCTATATACCTCATCCCTTCCTCTAATTAATTATGACAATGCTTCCTGCGTGCCTGCATAAGGGCTGGTCACATCTTCATCTTGTTCTTCATCATTTTGATTTGATGCACATTTAGAGGTTTTCTGTTTGGCTTTGCTGTTGCTGTCCCTACTCTTTCCTGCTCTCAGGGGGATTGGTTCCTTATTTCCTTCCTCTGGGTAGGGTGTTATCTCTACCTGTCCTTCTATTGTGACATCTCCTGACATGGTTACTACTGGCATTTGTTTTGGCATTTTTTCTATCATTTGGCTTTTGAAGGGTTCATAGGGAGGTGGCTGAATCATTTTCTCAAGTTTTTCCTCTTCACCATCCTTTTTTAACACTTCTCTAATTATTTTCATGTTTTTCAGGAAATTAATTCCTTCGTTTTTGAACAGGTTCAATACTTCCTGTTCTACCCTTCTTTTTTCACTACGTTTCTTGTTTTTGTCTTTTGGTTTATAATTCTTTATTAATCCCTCCATTTACTCACACACTGTCACATCAAAGGTACCACTTTCTGGCCATATTGTTCTTAAGTTTTTGGTCCTTGCAGCCCACTTTCTGGATATTTTTTCTATTGAGTCTTTACATACTGGGTATTTAGATCCCAACAGATCTACAGGAGTGGATGACATTTT
>NC_079896.1:17021651-17068531 GCF_024868665.1 Triplophysa rosa | reverse complement strand
AAACAGATCTCAAAGACATCACTGAATTTTGTATTGCTGAAATCTGTTCTATACTTGGTTAAAATGATTAAAAATATACTTATATGTTCAAACAACACTCAATCATTGCTTAAGTATGCTGATTATATCATTAAATCATCAAATCATCTTCATATATTCAGTTGTAACACTCAATCATTGGTCTGATTATTAACACATCTATGGTAATATCATTCCTATGAATACTTCTTATAAGTGGGGTGTACAACAGAGCCCAAAAGTACAATATATGCACAAAATGATCAGAATTATGCACAATAATGGATGGATGGATGGATGGATGGGTGGGTGGGTAGGTAGATAGATAGATAGATAGATAGATAGATAGATAGATAGATAGATAGATAGATAGATAGATAGATACAGTAGATAGATAGACAGACAGACAGACAGACAGGTAGATAGGTAGAAAGAAAGAGTTTATGTGATAGAATGATAAAGGGAGTGAAGAGATTTATAGAGCGTGTGTGTGTGTCTGTGTATGAGTGTGTGTGTGTGCGTGTGCGTGTGAGTTTATGAGACAGAATGATAGAGAGACAGAAAGAGAGAGGAGAGATTTATAGAAGGTGAGTGAGCGTGTGTGTGCGTGTGCGTGTGTGTGTGTGCGTGTGTGTGTGTGTGTGCGTGCGAGTGTGTGTGTGTGTGTGAGTTTATGAGACAGAATGATAGAGAAACAGAAAGAGAGTGGAGAGATTTAGGTGAGTGAGTGTTTATGTTTGAGAGTTGACAATTGAAGTTTGAAAGTAAACATCGTTTGCTGAACATTCTATTATTGTAAATCTATGGGATTTTTTGGGCCACTTAATCGGCTTTTTTAGGAAAAGCGTAAGTCTGATCCCTTAAAAAAGATATAGCACACTTCCTCAGACCAGACTGAAGGTTTGTGGAAAGTTTGGTGGATGTAGCTTGAAAGCTCTAGGAGGAGTTAAAGTCAGAAAATTTAGTCTCAGAATAATAATAATAACTAGATGAGGTAAAAGTTTGTGAACAAATTTTATGTTGGCTTGAGAAAGACAGAGGGAGAGGTAGAGGGAGAGAGACCACAACCAGGCAAAATGTATGAGGTTTATTAAGTTTCTTATTAGAACTTATTAGGTTTTGCTGGATGGATGGATGGACGGGCGGATGTACGGACAGACAGACAGACAGACAGACAGACAGACAGACAGACAGACAGATAGATAGATAGATAGATAGATATGAGTGACCTATGAGTGAAACGAACCAACTCCCGTGTCTCTATGACGTTCTGATGCAGAGATATACATATTGCTAATCGGTTGCTAGGCTAACATGTTTGGTTGCTATGGGCGTGGCTTGGCATCTGCACTTGATAATACTCTAACCTATGAGTGAAACGAACCAAGTCCCGTGTCTCTACGATGTTCTGAAGCAGAGATATACGTTTTGCTAAACGGTTGCTAGGCTAACCTGTTTGGTTGCTATGGTCGTGCCTTAGCATATGTCAGTTGATGATACTCTAAGCTTTGAGTGAAACGAACCAACTCCTGTGTCTCTACGATGTTCTGATGAAGAGATATAGGTTTTGCTAAACGGTTGCTAGGCTAACCTGTTTGGTTGCTATGGGCGTGGCCTAGTATATGTCAGTTAATGATACACTAGGCTGTCAGTGAAACGAACCAACTCCCGTGTATCTACGATGTTCTTATGCAGAGATATAGGTTTTGCTAAACGGTTGCTAGGCTAACCTGTTTGGTTGCTATGGGCGTGACTTGGTATATGCAAGTTGATGATACACTAGGCTATGAGTGAAACGAACCAACCCCCGTGTCTCTACGATGTTCTGATGAAGAGACATAGCTTTTGCTAAACGGTTGCTAGGCTAACCTGTTTGGTTGCTATGGGCGTGGCTTAGCATATGTCAGTAAACACCACTCAATCAATGCTTAAGTATACTGATTATATCATTAAATCATCAAATCATCTTCATATATTCACTTGTAACACTCAATCATTGGTCTGATTATTAACACATCTATGGTAATATCATTCCTATGAATACTTCTTATAAGTGGGATGTACAACAGAGCCCAAAAGTGCACATATGCACAAAATGACACAAAATGATCAGAATTATGCACAATAACACACATAAAAATCCAAAATGTGGACAAGACTAAGTTTAATATAACATCTGTTTAACTTCTAACATGAAAGTAAGGTTAATAATATAACGGATTACACATTTTTCTGTTTCGATCAGCTCCAACTCCATTAAGTTGCGATCAGCCTCCATTGACGTTTGCATACACTAGCATACACACAAAACATCGGCGAAGAAGAGCAAACCCGTGAAAACACAAAGAGCCAACTAGCGTTTCGGCGGTGTAATTGCAGTACGACGCATAGTCTCAACGCAGAACCATAAATGTTCACGACGGCATCGTCTACGTACGTAGGAACAATAAATTGGCCTTAAGTTGTCAGAAAAATTCCTCTTTGCCCCTCTGATCTCCTATTCCAGTGTGAATTTGGCCTGTTTATACAAGACTTTGTCCCCCCTTCTGTAAGCATCTTCTTTGGCCTGACGGAGCTGTCTGAGTTTTGCCGTGAACCACGGTTTGTCGTTGTTGTAAGTTAGATAAGACTTGGTAGGGATGCACATATCCTCACAGACACTGATATATCAAGTTACAGTTTCTGTCAGCTCGTCCAGATCAGTGGCAACAGCTTCAAAAACAGTCTAATCAGTGAAAGAGAAACAGGCTTGTAAATCCTGCTCTGTTTCAATAGTCCATCTTTTAACAGTTCTTAATACAGGTGAAAGTATTATCATTTCAAATACAGTAGAACAGCACTTCTACATACCACTGCTGTGTGTGGCAGTGTAGAGCATCTGCTACGTTTAACAATTTTTTCAGTTTCCTATTTCTCTGTGCTTTAAGGCTCCCCAACCGGAAACTGAAGAGGGTTCTTGCGTTAAACGCGGAAGTAACGCGTACATAGAGCCCATTGCTTATTAATTAAACAATAATATTCTATATAGCTCTTTTTATTGTTTACACAGTGTGATGGTTGTAAAGAAACATTCAATATTTAAACATTCCATAACGCCCCAAAACAGATTGAACATAATATGTATAATTCAGTAGCGAACCGTGACGTTTGAGCATTGGCCCTCTGCAACCCAACAACCCAGTCCGCATCCATCATTATACCATCACACTTACCACATGATACATTTACAATGCTACTCCAGACTTGAAACGCAACAAGCCAAACAGCACATCAAGACAGTTATCATCAAAATAAAATGCAATACAAATCATTATTACACATATGCATTATTATCAGCGATCGGCGATCCGTGTGTATGTGCTCTTCAACGGAATAATGGACCGGGTTGCACACACACATGACCGACACTGCCCCCCAGTCTGATCACAAAACAACCCAGACTAACGTACACAATACCAGATTAAAAAGCAACACCTCATGAGAGCGCTCTCAGCAAAGAAAACATACACTATAAACAAAGATTCACCAGCGAATAAACTGTGATTATAATAAATCTTAATATTAAACTTGTAACGTCACAGTGAACAAAACGTATGGAACTGACCGTAGTAAATGTACAATTTATCTGATAAAATGTCACTGTTATGCAGAATAACAGAAAATATGCACAATATGTTACATTTAAGACTGACCAGTCAAAAACACTCTCAAATTAAGCTCACATCAGCAACCAAAATTAATTGAGGCACGGCGGCCTAATAAATCATAAATAACTTACAATTTGATGATCAAATTACTTGATAACCAAGTCTTCCTCCTGTTGTTTTGAACAACGTTTATCAGCTTTTCTCTTTTTTTCTGAGACTTGATAACCAAGTGTTTTGCGTTTTGAATGACGTTTTCCGCAATTCTTCTTTTTTTTTAAGTTTGGCGGTTGGCGAACCAACTTGGGTGCTTCTTCCGCTTTATGAGATTGCTGGTGAACAACCCCACAGATTGGCGGAATGTTAGCAAAAAACTACCGCACGCCGGTTTATAAAGACGATATGATTGGTCAGTTTTACTCAAAATCACTCAAAATGAATCTCTCCCATTGATTTATTGTAGTGTCAGCCAGCAGTATGCTAACAGAAGGCTCCCGACGTAAGCACACGTTCGACTTCTTGCAGCATGCGCAGGCTGCGCAGACAGCGTATGACATCGCAGAATTGCGACTTTGAGGCTGCATGCTTTAAAGAACAAGTCCTCGTTTTTAAGTCCGCGACCTTGGAAGGTTGCAGCCCCCGAATTGGGACACACCTAATGAGTACGTTTGATCACAGAGGCACTCAACAATGCTCAACCCTAGTGCTGTCGGTTGCTGTAATGTGAACGTTTTTTAAGAAAACATATCGTTATTGCTTCGTGACAAATCACCTCACCTTGTACCTTGTAAAACTGTTCCATAAGACAACGTATTAATTGATACGAAGAATGCAATGAACGAATGCAGTCAGGTCTCGTTCAAACGTAAATCATGACGCAATTAGTCACGAGAGCCAATGGCACTTCACCTTCGAAACTGACATAATGACGCAATCAGTCACGTGACTCGCTAGAGCCAATGCTATACTAGCTAACGTAGCGCTTCTTCTGGTGGCAATTTATATGTGTTCACTGGATATTTACAGCGGATGGTGATTGCTTTTGACACTGTTACTCACAAATCGATCGTTTGAACTTGGTAGCATGGAATATTTTTAGTTTTAAAAAAGTGATTGTTGTTTATTATACGTTTTAAATTAAAGCAATAAGCCCCAAGAAGCAGTGGGTTACAGTGCATTTTATAGCAGCTAAGGGGTGTTGTTACACTGGGTTCACACGAATTAACACGAATTAAGCTTTTGGCGCGAGTAAATTACATACAAAGTCGATGCAAAGACGCGTGTAGAAGCGAACTCGCGGTAGGCGGTGCGAATGACGCGAATCGGGTGGCGCGATTGCCGTGTCTTCCGCGAAGGTCAGATCGCGTCACTTAAGTGAAAATAACGAACTTTTCCCGCGAGTAATAACGGACGCGATTGTTCACGTTTGGTGTGAACCCAGCGCTCGGCACGACGCGAAGCGGAGATATAAAACTCCCTTAGTTGTTATAAAATGCACTGTAGCCCACTGCTTGGGGCTTATTGCTTTAATAAAACGGTTATTCCATAGCAAGCTGAAACACAGACGCAACAGTGGCGCAGTGAAACTTAGGCTATGTAATATGGTCGGCAGTTATAAATCGGGTATTTTCCCTTAAGAAAATTAACCATGTTTTTTGTGGTACAAGTGTAGTAACCATATTTTTTTGGTGGATTGATTACTTAGGGCAAAACCATGGTTTTACTACAGTAACCATCGTTTACTATGGTTTTTACAAAAAACATGGTTTTCAAAACCATGGTTATTTTGTGATAACCATTGTTTTACTACAGTAACCATGGTTTTTTGGTTTTAACTGTAGTAAAACCATGGTCAATTTTCGTAATGGTTATAACAGCTTAGAACGTGACTCAACCAAGAAGAATCAAGGACCGTTCAGAACTGACCGTTTTAAAATAAATAACGTTACTTCCTCAAAATGACTGAACAACGTGATGCAAATGCTTGTTAAATTGAAAATCGTACCTTAATACACCAGTATAGAATTGTATAATGGAGTGGTGTAGGGATAACGTATTTTTGTTCCCTCGACGAAAGCCTATTAATTTTTCCCATAGACTTTTGGAAGATCGCAAAAATAAGATCTGTGATTAATAAAGGTTTATGATGTTTACACATTTTGTGATCATTATACATTAACACAACATTGGGAAGTACGTCATCACCCCGCGTGTATAGTCTTTTGACCATCATGTTTTTGTTATGCTGCCCTTTGTTGAGACTGACTTGTTGATTATTATTGAATATCTTGTTGAACTTTATCATCTGCCGGTTTACTGCCTGTCTACCTTGCTGACAACTGCAAAACTACTTGTTATCTCTCAGGTGTTTGAGATCTTGTGTTATTTATTTAAAATGTGTACCTGATGCTGCTAATTTCAGTAGTAAATTGTTATTATATTTTGTGAATAACATTCAGTTATATGTCTCTGTTCATCTAACTCATTTAATAATTCATATTATTTTGGGATTTGTTAACATTTGTACAGTAAATGATCATTTTTAAAACAGTGTTTACCTGGAAAATGTGAATAATTTCAGAGTATATTGACTGTGATGCAAAACAAAAACACATTTGTAAATGAACGAAAGACCAGCTGCACAACTATGTGTACATACTGCTGCAAGTAGCATGTGTGTATGGTAAACCCAATAACGTGTAACTCTATATTGCAGATTCTGGCACCATTGCCCAAAACTGTCTATGTCTATGGGAATTATTTATGAATAAAGATTTCACGCTAAAGGCTTTAAACAACTGCCTCCTGATTAAGTGTTTTGACCAGTGTGCATTTAGCTGCAGACTTCATTAGGTTTTGAAATAGTAAATGCTGGTTTTGCTGGTACACCAGCTGGACCAACACAAATCAACCAGCCTGAACCACCATAGAAACACAAACCGATCTTTATTTTTCTTTGCTTTTTTATATTGACGTTAACCCTTCAATACTGCTAAGCATTACAAATGTTTTAATATTAATGAGTTGCATGTACTTAGCCCTGCCTATTGACTCTGATGGTGAGCAGGTGAGGGATGTTATTAATTGCCATGGTGACGTCACTGTGAGTGAATAGAGCGAGTTGAAGCAGAGCTGCTGTCCATTCGCACGGATGCTGAACACTGACATGCAGCTGACACGCCACTCTTACTCTATGAGGGCCATAAAAGCAGCACTTATTGGTGAGTAGAGTTGAATAAATTAGTGCATTTGTGTTTTTTCTTGTTGTTGTTAATCTGATGTGCTGATTTAAATTGATTTATTTCATATGTCATGTCCAAGAGTTTATCTAATTGTGCTTGGATTGAAACATCTCTGTTTCAGTTAACCTTTAATTTACTTAATCTGTCTAATAAACTGATTCTGAAATGAGGTTTAAGAACAAACTCTTCTCTTTGAATATTGTTTGAAGAAGGTTGTAGACAATGTTTTCGTTGTTTACCTCCATGCTGAACAGTTAAATGAAATTATCGTACATAAAATGATGAATCTTATGTATTAATATATTATGAAGTAGAATACGAATCTCGTCTTGTTTTGTTCCTCCAGTGTCTTGTTTGCTGTGTCAAGTAGTTCGCACTTCTACAGCCTGCACTTCACACATGGGTGCTTGTGTTTCTCCACGCTTCTGCAAAAACGAACAAGGTTTCTTCACACATATCTGTGATTTTAAAGGTACAGAATTATTGTTGTAAAGAGGAGTTATGAAAAGAGTGTACCCCGCTGAGTTATTTTCAACACATGGTTGGGTCACAAAGGGACAAATCCAACCTATGTTGGGTTGTTGCAGCCCAGAATGCTGTGTGCTATTAATACACAGTTGCAGTGGCGTAACTTTGTTTTGAAAAGTGGTGGGGACAAAGACGACACAAACAATACTTAAATAAATTGTTTCTGTAAGAACTCGTTGGGAATATTCATGGACGTCACAAGCGCGAAACATGTAGGTGACTCCTTTAGAAAACAGTATAAAAAATATGCCGCTTTATCGACGGCTTCATTGGCGTAACGTTAGTGCGAAAGACGCGTGACAAGTAATATTGACACTGCCGTGAAGCAGGTTCGAATCCGCTGATCTCACTCTTCTAAATTTTCACATCACATATCAGATCTGCTTCCATTTGTTTTTAAACTATATCATGTTTTCATCAATATATAATTTAAAGCATGTTGTGCTTTATTATATGTAAGGATGGCTGTTGCATGGCTGTTGCCGTACGTAATTAAACGTATTAATTCGTGATGAAACAAAAACTACTGAAACGAATGTGTGTTTTCCCCATGTTAAAAAGTTGGTGTTTGACAACCCCCTGCTAATAAGGACAAACATTCAAGTATACAGGGGAAACAGATGGAAAATACTATCTTTAAAAAATCTTATTTTCACTAATTGCTAAGGGCATTGCCTGATAGGCTACAAATATACAACAAACTTTCTAAATTTTTTGAACTCATGAAACTACAAAGTTGTGACTTTTTCCATTTATTGGAGTTTTCTATCAAGTATCAAAATGTAATTAATCTTGCAATAGGCGATAGCAACCGCATGTCGAGAAAAATAAGGACGAATATATAGCACCAAAGTGCAATTAAGCGCAAAATGTTTGGTACATGTATGACTTGAACAGCCATTTTCAAATATTTTCATCATTTTATTAAAAATAAATACCTTTACAATCTGATATGTGATAGAGAAAAAGTTCAGCAAACATCAGTCGCGAACCCAAGACGACATGAAGCAGGTAACACTTGCTTTACGCTCTACGCCACTAGAGCAGTTAAGTTTCGTGCGCCTTTCTTACATTTTGTCTATTCCAATCTGAAACTGATGGGCGGAGTTAGTATAAATAGCCTCTGCTTACAAAGCGGGCTACTTGCACGGTAAATAGACGCTCCGTATTTTTAATATCTTACAATAAGTGGTGGGGACCAAATTGACTTTGGCAAAAAGTGGTGGGGACATGACCCACTCATCCACCCGCAAATTACGCCTATGCACAGTTGGGTAAAAAAAAGCTTTTTTTTTAGCCTCGATCTTACTGTTTGTTCTGAGATTTTCAACATATGATAAATATTGTGCCAGCCCCAATCTCCCATGCATTGTGCAATAGCCCATCAGTGTATTGGCAATAATTGTATTCAATAGCAATAGCCCTGGGCAAATTGTAGGATCGAAATTGTGGCCGTGTCCACCAGGTGAGATAATAGTATAGCCCAAGGGGACACAAAATAAATGAAATAAAACAAACCAGAGAAAAACATAAGCCTCATGGACACTAAGAAGAAAATGACAGCATTTATTTGTTTGAAAAAATGGTTATGACTGCTATATTTATATATTTCTAACATCAAAATAATGGAAAAAAACAGGGCTTTTTACAAGTCAAAGAGAAGTAGAGGCCTTTCTATACTGTAGCAATTCAATGAACAAATTAAAGGAGTATACACTTCACAAACACTCAGTATTGAAACATAAATAGCCATGACATTTACATTCATGCATTTGGCAGACGCTTTTATCCAATGCGACTTACTTTGCATTATCCTATACATTTGTTCCTATGTACAGGTGCTGGTCATATAATTAGAATATCATCAAAAAGTTGATTTATTTCACTAATTCCATTCAAAAAGTGAAACTTGTATATTATATTCATTCATTACACACAGACTGATATATTTCAAATGTTTATTTCTTTTAATTTGATGATTATAACTGACAGCTAATGAAAATCCCAAATTTAGTATCTCAGAAAATTAGAATATTACTTAAGACCAATACAAAGAAAGGATTTTTAGAAATCTTGGCCAACTGAAAAGTATGAACATAAAAAGTATGAGCATGTACAGCACTCAATACTTAGTTGGGGCTCCTTTTGCCTGAATTACTGCAGCAGTGCGGCGTGGCATGGAGTCGATCAGTCTGTGGCACTGCTCGGTGTTACGAGAGCCCAGGTTGCTCTGATAGTGGCCTTCAGCTCTTCTGCATTGTTGGGTCTGGCATATCGCATCTTCCTCTTCACAATACCTCATAGATTTTCTATGGGGTTAAGGTCAGGCGAGTTTACTGGCCAATTAAGAACAGGGATACCATGGTCCTTAAACCAGGTACTGGTAGCTTTGGCACTGTGTGCAGGTGCCAAGTCCTGTTGGAAAATGAAATCTGCATCTCCATGAAGTTGGTCAGCAGCAGGAAGCATGAAGTGCTCTAAAACTTCCTGGTATACGGCTGCGTTGACCTTGGACCTCAGAAAACACAGTGGACCAACACCAGCAGATGACATGGCACCCCAAACCATCACTGATTGTGAAAACTTTACACTGGACCTCAAGCAATGTGGATTCTGTGCCTCTCCTCTCTTCCTCCAGACTCTGGGACCCTGATTTCCAAAGGAAATGCAAAATTTACTTTCATCAGAGAACATAACTTTGGACCACTCAGCAGCAGTCCAGTCCTTTTTGTCTTTAGCCCAGGCGAGACGCTTCTGATGCTTCCTGCTGCTGACTAACTTTATGGAGATGCAGATTTCATTTTCCAACAGGACTTGGCACCTGCACACAGTGCCAAAGCTACCAGTACCTGGTTTAAGGACCATGGTATCCCTGTTCTTAATTGGCCAGCAAACTCGCCTGACCTTATTGTGAAGAGGAAGATGCGATATGGCAGACCCAACAATGCAGAAGAGCTGAAGGCCACTATCAGAGCAACCTGGGCTCTCATAACACCCGAGCAGTGCCACAGACTGATCGACTCCATGCCACGCCGCATTGCTGCAGTAATTCAGGCAAAAGGAGCCCCAACTAAGTATTGAGTGCTGTACATGCTCATACTTTTAATGTTCATACTTTTCAGTTGGCCAAGATTTCTAAAAATCCTTTCTTTGTATTGGTCTTAAGTAATATTCTAATTTTCTGAGATACTGAATTTGGGATTTTCATTAGTTGTCAGTTATGATCATCAAATTAAAAGAAATAAACATTTGAAATATATCAGTCTGTGTGTAATGAATGAATATAATATACAAGTTTCACTTTTTGAATTGAATTATTGAAATAATTCAACTTTTGATGATATTCTAATTATATGACCAGCACCTGTATGTGCAATCCCCTGGGATCGAACACATGACCTTGGCGTTGTTAGCGCCATGCTCTTACCACTGAGCTGTAGGAAATCCAGCAACCTTAATCTATTAAAAATCATAACCAGATTGATTGATTGTTGAATGGAGTTTACCCATTAAAACCTCACATCAACAGCCACTTTTGGATAGATCAATGCTCTCGGTGACATTGAAAGTGCTTCCAGTAAAGACTGCTTTGCTGCTTTTTTTCTTTTGTCTCCGCGATAAGATGGAAGCGGCCAGTTGACTGATCCAAAGCTCTGTAACAACACTCTTCAGATGACACTGACGCGATCACCAGCTCTGGGAGAGTGCCTCTGTTATTCTTCAGATCCATGCAGCACTCTACAACAGATGTGTTCTCAATGCCAGCACCATTCGGGTATACAGCATGTTCTAAATATTTCTGATAAATCATATGAAATTCACAATTCATTTAGCGAGTGCTGCCTAAATATGTTACTGAGCTTAATTCAGTTTGTGTTCAAGCTTAAATAATGTGAATAACGTAACAAATATAGCCACATTATGATCACCTGTAACAAAGGGCTTATGCGCATAACACATACAGCAGACTCATGGAAAAACGCAATGGCTATCCACTTATTACATTACTTGGCTACCGACACAATTTAGTTTTGCATTTTTCTTTTATAGAAATAAAAAGAAAGTTCATTTGAACAGTGGACGCAAGAGTTTGGGAGGCGCACGTCTGTGAGCGGGACCTGCAGTCGTGAGGCGTGATGATTGACAGGTCAAGGCAGAGGAGAGCTTTTATTAATAAAAGTTTTATTTCTTCGTTTAATATAAGTAGCGTTGTCCTTGTTTTATTGTTGCATTTTCATTTAAAATAATAATAAACCACAAACCGTGTTGAAGTAAGGGGAAAATCTGAAGATCTTTGAATTTATTTACGTTACAAAACAGGTACAATCTTATCAGTCTTATTCGTTTTGTTAACAAACATAAGCGCTATAGATGCAAAATTCAAATATATTTTATTTTATAATGTGTGGTATCGGTAACGTATGTTGTCACAAGTTTATTAAATCCTCACCTGCATTCCTAAAGTGTACAGTACCATCAGGGTTTTTGGGTGTGCATTGATCGCATGTTGATCAGTTATTTTATTCGAAATGGTTTAGCACATCATTTAACTGTTATTTTAGCTTCATGTTCATGTAATACAAATAGGCCTAATTATGTTATTTATTTGAGACCAGTGGCGTAACTTTGTTTTCAAAAGTGGAGGGGACAAAGTCCGCCCCCACCCGCTGGGGTTGGTCAAATCAATAGAAAACAATACTTTAATAATGAAAATATTTATATAATAACTAAATATAACTAAAATAATAAAAAATACACTTTGTTGGTTTACACATTTTTTGTGCTTGGACAATGGATGTGCAAGCAGTGCGTTCACAGTATGTTTGTTCCAGAAGCTTAGTTTTATTCAAATAAGTGCTCGGGACACAATTGACTTGGCAAAAAGTGGTGGCGACATGTCCCACTAGTCTCACCTGCAAATTATGCCTCAGTGTGAGACACAAATGTCCATGACATGTTACAACCTTTAGCGGTCCTGAAGTTGAGACTTGTGAGTTAAAATGCCTTTTTCGAATTCTACAGATTCTCTGTAATACTGTCGATAGTGTCCATGCGCTGTGTCCTATCCACATTTAGAAAGAAAATAACACGCTTCTAATAACAAATCAACATATTCTCTCACGCAAAGGCGCGCAATGATATGAGTCTGCTTATATGCAATTACCAGAGTGCACATCTGAGGCGGCGACACGTTGTATATTGGTCCATATGTTAATTATCAAGTACATAATTGTATTATATTATCAATCACACAGATTAATTTTAACAATGCTACTAGGCATTTTTTAAACTTGGAAACCTTTTTATTCAGGTGAGGAAGATGGCGTTTTGCGTGGCTTTTACGCGCTTTCATGCCTATATGCCACTGCAGAGGCATATTTCAGTATTAATGTTAATGAGTAATCGATTAATTGAACGTTAATGTAAATCGATTATGGGAATTTGACATCCCTAACCGAATCATTACTTTTTTGTTTTTGATGATTATCTTAATTGAAGCCTTAAAATAGTATTTACAGTAATGTCTTTAAGTCTATGGAACAAAAGTATAAGACGGTTTTAAAACAGACATCTGTAGCTTGTTTATGTTAAAGGTGTCATATGGCACGAACACGTGTTTTTATGTGTATTAGGTGTGTTATAAGTTGCCCATGCATATATTAGACAAGTAAAATTGCAAAAATTAAAGTGTCGGAACAAAAGATGCATTCTGTCTAAAAGCAAACGCTCACCCAGACCTGAAACGCCTCGTGTAACCACACCCCCACAAATCTATGTCAGTTCGTGGTATGAGTTGACTAAGACCGCCCAAATGTGTACGCAAGTAAGGTGGGCGTACTTGTCTGCACAATTGCTTTGGAACCTGATCTTCCAAATATGGTAAGAGGCGTTACATTTCCATCACACGCTTGCAGTATTCCACCAATCACTACGCACTGGTTAACTGGCCAATCATAGCACACCTCGCTTTTCAAAGCGATGAGCTTTGTAAATAATCTGCACGTTTCTGAGAGGAGGGGCAAAGGGGAGATACAAACATCCACGGTATGTGGAAAATACAGCGTTTTTGAACCTTAAATCGTGTATACACATTGTATTATATCTAAAACAAACAATAATATTCATTTTAGCCGTGTCATATGACCCCTTTAAAAGACTCATTAAATGAGCACTTTCAACAAGTTGGTATGATATATTAGGGTCTTCATGAAATGTCTGGAACATATTTTGCTTAAAAACACTCAATGGCTGTGTAAACAAAACCATTTTTGCCTTGTCAAAAACAGCTATGCTCACAGAAACCCGTTTTGGTGCATGTCTCTTTAAATGATAATGAGTTACAGCGCACCCCACCCTCCTTCCGTCCAGCGTGTCAACACAACATGGCAATGGTTTAGCTAAATTATGTTTCCTGAACTCCTCTGTGGTTAGTTTCATTTTAAATGTCTCAAATCATTCGTCCAGAGACTAAAAAATCCATCACAGCAAACAGAGCTCACGTTGTGTGTGTATGCTTGCCTAAAATACGTTTATTTTAGCGCTTGTCGCTGACAAGTTATAACGTTAAACACAACGTGACAGTAAAACTAGTATGCTGTGACAGATTTTTCAGCCTAAGGACGAATGATTTGAGAGTTTAAAATGAAACTAACTGCAGTGTTCGCCCCTGTTCATTAGCAAAACAAACAGCTTGCCGCAGCTGAACATATTAACGAACATAATGTATTAACATACATACAGCTAAACTCCAAGTGCCCATTTGCCAAATAACCTATAAATATAGAGTAGGTTTAACGCTGGCTTTGAATGTTCTATTTAGCCTGTGACTGACTAGCTCCCTTCGCTATCGTATGCTAACGTTATCCTCCTATATATACGGTACATGTACGTCAATTCAGACTGTTGATAAATATTACTTACATCGGCAGCTTTGTCTCGTTCAGTTGGTCACAATCCCTCTTGAGGAACAACTTTGAAGCTAATCCTGCTTGTACTGTCCCAGGTTGATAAAGCACTCCGGCTTGAAGTGATTTGTGCAAACAAGCAGGTTTTTACTTATGGTTTCTGATGGATTTCCACTAAAAATAAAATAAATCAACTCCTGTCTCTTCCGAGGTTAGGACTCTGTGCAGCGACTAAATTGCATATTGTCCACGAACTTTAGCCTTGGCGTCACGTACACCGCTGTCGCTTGTGAAAACAACAATGGCAGCAGCGCCGTGGGTGGAATTGTGTAGATTAAGGGGCGGTGATATTATAATACGAGCCTGTGTCTACGTCACATCAGGAGCGAAATCTGAACGGCTCGATTTCTCACACGCTTGCAGAGTGTAAGGATGAGACTGGAGAGCTGGATCCAAATGCAGTAATTATATACAGTATATTTAATAAAAACCAAAGCACACATGTCCAAAACTCAAAGAGACAACGAAAGAACATCCATACAATGCAATAATACCAGACAACTAATAGGAGAAACACGGGTATAAATACACAAACTAATGAGGGTTAACAAGACACACATGGGAGACAATCAAACTGGGAACCAATGAACAAAAAGAACTACAACATAACACAGGAAACGGGAACAGAAACTAAAAGTCCACAACAACCATGGGAAACAAGAGACTGATACGTGACACAGAGAAAGGCTTACCAAAACAAATGTACTAGAATCTTGTTTTTCACGTTTTCTGGGTTGCTAGATGCACTTGGGACCCGATTATAGCACTTAAACACAGAAAAAAATGGACTTTCATGCAATGGGTCCTTTAAAACTATTTATTATTCTTATGGGTTGTCTTTTCTATTCCACATATGTAAACAGGTACATTTCATCACACAGTAACTCTCTATTTGTAAATATAAGCATATCAAATCCTTTCATGTTTTCCAGCTCAAGAAAACAAGAAACATGATGCAGAATGGCAAACCGGCGGTCAAATAGGTGCGTTTTAGGTCAGTGCATTGAAATACAATAAACTCCTCCTGGAATCCACTCATTGATTATTCTTATGTGTGTAATTCAGACCACCGCATAAACAGGTCATGTCTGGAGGAGATAATGGCGTGTATTGAAGATGAAATGTGTAACAGGAAGATGGTGCCGTTTGTTCAGGCCTGCAGTGCTTACCATTGCAAGTCGCTCCAGTGCAGGCAGGCTATGGGTCACTTCTACTCAACTCTTCCTCACAGTAGAGCTGAGACAATGGTGTTCTGTGAATGTGATAGAGAAGACCAGGAATGCCAGCAGATGAAGGACTCTCTACACTCTGGCTCCTGTGTGACGGATGAGTCACAGACACCCTGGACCTGCCTAGAGATGCTGGACAGCTGCTCTGGAGATGTATTGTGCAGGTTAGTTTCAAACATTGATGGCAAAGCGTACACAACATGCATGTTCCTAGAATGCTCTTATGCGTTTTGGATAAATATAATTTGTTTAGAGAAAGTGTTTTTAATTATTTTGGTGATGTAAGTTCTGATAGAGATGTATGGGTTGTTTTATCTGTGATGGTGTCAGCAGATAAACTGTTGTTTGGAAGCTCGCACAACACAAACGCCTGGCTCTGGTTCTAAATATGATTTTGTACCTCATTGTGGTGTGAGAAAGCTGTAAATACAGGTGACTAGTGGTGTGTAAAAGCAGTCAGCTAGTTGAGTGGCGCTCAGAGTCGGCGCCAGGGTGCACAAAGTGAGGGGGCTGCTGTTTAGTGGGGGGGCCAGGGTTTAGAATGGGCTGGTGTCCCGAAATTTCATCCTACCCGTCAGATTATCCTACCAGGCATGCGCACATCAATGTTACATCATTTTATTGCGCTTTAAAATCAACCTACTTGTTTATTTTATACTGCTACGGGAATCTGATTGTGTATTTTCAGTTGTTAAAGTACTGGTAGTACAATTATAGGGTATTGCGCTGTAAATTAATTATACATGTTTCTTTTATGCTGGTAGGATAATCTGACAGGATATTTACGATGTAAATTTATTTAATGTGTTCATTTTAAACTGGTAGGACTATCTGACAGGGTATTTTGCATTGTAAAATCATCCTAACTGTTCATGTTGTCGATGTGGTTTAGATTATAGCCCCTGCGGTAGGAAAAGCTGACAGGTTGGACAATTCGAGGTTGAGAGACATGGCACAGGCTGAGGTCTTGCTCTGTTCTGTTTCAGTGTGCGGCTCTTCTGGTGTTAAGAAGCGGCACTCCGCCATGCCCCAGTTTTCTTCTCAAGTTTAAGTTTTACCAATTTACTCTTTTATCAGAGATAATTGCGGAAAACCTGATCTATATGCAACGTGGTAGGCTAACCAAATCACACTTGTAAAAGCGGCACATTCGCACATAACGAGTGCGCGAAGAAATCCATGTCTGCACACATCAGCCGCACACTGCCTTTTTCATTGAGTGACAGACATTTTTAACTATAACACAATAAAAAATCTAGTTAAATCCTGCCTATGGGTGCGCAATACCTGCGAGTTGTAGATAACAAAGCTTTTCATCCAGTGCGCCCTGCCGTTTTGAAGTTTAACAATTCTAAATGTCCATTTCGAGGACAGCATTGCATATTTCGCATAGCTTTTTCAAAGCTAATAAATTGAACTGAAATAAAAGACATGAAAGACACTGTATATATAAAAAATATATAGAAAAATGTCAAAAGCAGGCTTTATAGAAAAATGTCAAAAGCAGGCTTTAAAGAAAAAGTGACAGAAAAAGTCTACAGGGGACTGTTCCCCAGTAGAGCTTTATGTCTAACAAAACGATCGCATCTAGAGATGGGACGTTTGACACTAAGGCTTCGAAGCCTGTTTTACTCTATTGAAGCAGACTGGTTCGAAACTGTGTCGAGGCTTGTATCAAATGTATGTGATCACGTGACCAACGTTTGAGGCTTCATACGTCACAATTCAACACCTGAAGCGATGTGACTGATTCAAATCTTTGCTGTGCCTTCATTCATTATAAGGAGATGCAAAATGCTCTTAATGCAAATCAGAAAATCTAAATCCAGGGATGTCCTTATAATCAGTTCCACCATAAGAGGTATCCACTGAATTGCATATTGCAACATATTTTAAACATTTTACTAGTAGTAAGTGACATTTCAAAACGTTGTAATGCTTTCATGTGTGGACAATGATTCTCAGACTGAAGATACAGCTGGTATTGCTTTTGTGTTAACTGGAATCAACAAGATGTGAATCATTAGAAAGTGGCTTCTATAATTGCAGCGGACCACTAGATGTCACTGGTAGGGTCTGTCTTTGAGGCTTTGAAGCTTTGAATCATTTTTGGTACAATCAGGAAAAAGCCTCAAAAGCTTCACAAGGCTTCATCTGCCCATCTCTAATCGCATCAATATAACAACACTAAAGAGCGAGCTCTTGCTTTCTGATAGACAGCCTGTATCTCCACTTGTCATCGTCTGCATAATAGTAATGCCCGTTTCTTGTTAAGCAATGCATACAGAAACGTTGCCGCTGGACGCAAGCAGCCCTTTAGCTTGTGTTTTTAACAACACATGAAAGTACAGCACAAGACAATGTCTTTAAAATCTGTTAACAAATAAATAAATTATTTTTACCCTCTGCTCTTGTTGTTTCTTTAATAAATATAAACCAAATTCATTCTCCAAATGTTTTTTTTAAATGATTTCGTCTTTTATCATTTTAAAAAGTGAGGGGGCACAGTGACTGAAGTGACCGGGCCATGCCCCCTAGTGCCCCCTCGTGGCGCTTTTTATGGATGTAGCTGTTGACCGGCATGTTTTTTTTCTGGTGAAACTGTTCGACAAAGGGATCTTTATTGTTAAGCTTATGAAGAAAAAAGCCATGGGGACCAAAGACCAAAACATGCCATGTGCATATGATCAGCTTTGGAGGACAGTGCTAATATCTAATATACATTAGAACAGTGGTTCTCAAACTGGGGGCCCCAAGATGGATCCAGGTGGGGCACAGATTTTTTGGCATTTTAAAATATAGACATTTATCATAGATTTTATGCAATCAAACATTATAAAAAACCAAGACCACCAACCCAAAGAATTGATGTTCCAGCATTGTATAACCTTTATATAGTTTTGGTTTAAAAGTTTAAGATTACAAGTCTTTATTTGGGGGGCCACAAAGCAATGCACTCTACTCAACACTCAACTGTATTTATATAGCGCTTTTTACAATTTTCATTGTTACAAAGCAGCTGTACATGAGACATATTGACTACAAGCAAAACAATTAAATTGATACCTGTAAAAACAATAAAAAGGTGAAAACACAGAAGACAGACATACCCACATACAAAACACTCCACACACACAATATGCACACATACTAACACACATAGACAGACACACACACAGACGCGCAGACACAAGGATGCGCAGACACAGACACACACGCGCAGATACGCACACACAGTGAAAGCACACATTTAAAGGAACAATATGGCATTTTTAGGAGGATCTATTGACAGAAATGCAATATAATATACAAAACTATTTCTTCAGAGGTGTATAAAGACCTTACATAATGAACCATTATATTTCTAATACCTTAGAATAAGCTATTTATATCTACATACAGAGCGTCCCTTCATACATTGAATTCGCCGCCGTGTTTTGTACAGCAGCCCTAAATGGACAAACGACTCTACAACGCGCGTTTCCTCTTCCTCTCCGCTGCAGTATCGTGGTGAAATGGATCGCGGGAAGATCCGTGATCCGTACGGATCATGCTCTCCGGTGCGGAATGCATGTGACCCACGGATTAACTGAAAGTTTATTCATCATTGAGTAAAAGAGTAAAACATGCTCTCTCTCGCTCACTCTCCAGTTTCAGCTCCAACGCACTCTCTCTCTCAAGCATCTGGATGAGTACAATATTAAAGTGGTTCCAGATAAACAATGACGCGCAAAACTGCTCCGTCACACAGCTAATATTACAACAACAACATATCTTGGTATGTTAGTATGTTACTCATGTACTGATCCGAATCAAAGCATCATCGGGGGTGATTTTTAGACGATCTTTCTCTCCAACGTCTCTCTACTGGAAAGTATCTCCATAGATATCTGTGAGTACATATCTGCTAAAAGCCTCAGTACCGCGGGTCTTAACGCGTCTCTGCAGGAAAGTCTTTATAATATTAACACAGGTCCTAGCTCCTGCCTGACTTTTATCCTTCTTTTTAAACTTAAAATCCACATAAGTAATAATACATAAGACATCACTCTTTCTACAGTCCTTCTAATGCCCGCAAAATCTCTTCCCTGCGTCAACATGAGAACGACATCTTTTTGTACTGTGGTGGCCACCGTCGTGTTTGGACTGAGCGATTTGTGGCAAATCTATAATACAACGCTAGTGGCCGCTGTTAATCAAGAACTGCGCCTTTAAGATAAAGGAGAGAGAAACACAGGTCAAATATTAAACAGACTATAAATTCCTATATGCAATATTAATTAAGTAAAACTTTAAAATTCTCAAGCAGTCGCCCCCAGCCAGGCAAATAGTGCAAAATAGTATGCAAACGGTGGCGAGAAACCCAAAACTCCAATCGAGAAAAAAACCTCAGGAGAACCCAGGCCCAACCAGGGGATTCCAGTTCCCATCTGGCAAAAGTGCTCGCACAGTCAACAGTGCTTGCACAACAAGGCTAAATAAAAATAATATGGTAACTAATAAGGTAAATTATAGATTTAAGATTATCATTAATAATCTAATAGCATTTGCAATTTTGTAGTGAAGACGTGTCAAGTCGCCGCGTCTTCTTTATCCAGCTCTATCATCTCCGTTCTTGTCAGGTCGCCGCTTCCCGTTCTCCGCTCTACCATCAGGTCTGGCCATGAACTGCATCCTGCTCGCAGTGGTAACCTTGGAACAATGAGACAAGACTGGCTGAGAGTAGAGTACTGTTCTGCACTCTTTGATGCAACAAGTACATCAGTTGTGTTCCTGGTTCCGGTTCATCTAACTAATGCAGCCTAAACCCTCAGAGGATTTATATTATGGAAGTGTAGTGTATGCAAGATTAAAATGATACGTCTTTAGTCTAGATTTAAACTGACAGTGTGTCTGCCTCCCGGACAGTGCAGGGAAGACCATTCCAAAGTTTAGGCGCTAGATAGGAAAAGGATCTACCACCTGCACTTGATTTTGAAATTCTAGGTATTACCAACTGACAGGATGCCTGAGAGCGTAATGCACATGAAGGACTGTAATACACGAGGAGTTCACTCAAGTACTGAGGAGCTAAACCATGTAGGTAATAAGCAAGATTTTCAAGTTAATGCGATGCTTTATAGGTAACTAGTGCAAGGTTGACAGAACCGGGCTAATATGTTAATACTTTTTTCTATGTGTAAGAACTCGAGCTGCCGCGTTTTGGACCAATTGGAGTTTTTGTAATAAGCCTGCAGGGCAACCACCTAACAGTGCATTACAGTAATCTAGTCTTGATGTCATGAATGCATGAATTAGCTTTTCTGCATCTGACATTGACAGCATATGACATAGTTTAGATATATTCTTAAAATGGAAAAACACAATTTTACAGGTGTTGGCGACGTGGCTCTCAAATGACAGATTACTATCGAATAGAACACCAAGATTCTAATCTGACGACGAGGGTTTTATGGAACATCCGTCAATAGTTAAGCAGTATTCTTGGTCGTTACATATGGCAGTTTGGCACATATGGCAGAAGTAACACTTCTGTTTTGTCCGAGTTCAGTAATCAAAAGTTGTTCCCTTTCTGTCAGTCTCTCAACGTTGTGTCGAACCGACAGATGGGGTTTGACTTGAGAACCTATCATCTTCTGACTAGCTTTGAAAAGGCCAATGAAATTGGTGAATGAAATTCACCTTTTGATAGAAATTTTGGTAGAATTCACCTTTTGGTTCTTCGGAGCCTTCGATCTTATGATCAAAAAATCGGATCTACTGATGTTCAAAGACTGCTGGAATCGTACGACGTGGTTCAGTGGACTGGCCCTTCCTGCAGCGACTTCCCCTGGGCGTCTTGGCAGTTCCAGAGGTGTTTTCTTTATCTAAAAGAGCAAATTTCCCCAGCGCGGCATGTCCTGCTGTTCTCGTGGGTGCAACACACTCATCGAGGAGGGGGACGGACACGATGTCTGCCTCAAGTGCTCGGGTGTCCGGCACGCTGAGGCAGCCTTTGTGGATATGTCCTGCCCGCACTGCGGGCGGATGACGATCCAGACATTGCGGTCATGGGTGGCTGTGTTCTTTATGGACCCAGCCATCACCTCGTCTGCTTCCCATTCTGTGACAGCAGCGGCTACGGCCCTGCCGCGAGCAGCGAGGGTGATGTGGGGATTACCGTGAGCGTTAATCCATCAGCCACAGGCTCACGGACCGTTCACGCCCCATCTCGCTCATCTGACCGTTCTCCAGGAGGCGGTCCCACCCCGTCTTGTTCCTCAGACACGTATTCGGAAACAGTGCGTGATGATGATAAGATGTCCCTTGCAGCATCGGAGGGTGACTTACTGGCATCCGACCCTGACGATTCCTCGGAGCTCCCTCCCTCGGGAGATCGAGCCCAGGAAGAAGTGGACGTCAAAATGTCAGCCATGCTTGCCTAGGCCGCCGCGAGCATTGGGCTGCATTGCAGCGCACCGGCCCTTCCCAAAGCGTTTTCGGCATCTCTGGTGTCGAAGGCTTACACTGCTGCGGGCCAAGCTGCCTCCTCCACGCCATGGCCATCCTGCAGGTCCACCAGGCCAAGGCGTTGAAAGAGCTCTACGAGGGTAAGACCAACCTAGCGCTTATGCAGGAACTCCGCACCGCCACCGACCTCGCCCTACGGGGACCAAGGTGACTGCGCGGGCCCTGGGTCGGAAGATGTCCACACTTGTGGTCCAGGAGAGACACCTCTGGCTTAACCTTGCGCAGATGCGTGACGCCGAGAAAGTCCGCTTTCTCGACGCACCCATCTCGCAAGGGGGGCTGTTCGGCGATACTGCAGAGGACTTCTCCCAGCCCTACTACTCCCTTTCGGGACCAGGTGGTGAACTTGCAGACGCTCCCCACCGGGGAGGAAGACGCAACCCCATCCGTATTGTGTCTAGTACGCTACTTCGTGTTGTGTCCAGTACTCTACTTGGACCGCACACAGAGCTTCAGGAGCTCTGAACTGCTCTTCGTCTGTTTTGGAGGCCAGCAGAAGGGGAGGGCTGTCTCCAAACAGAGATTGGCACACTGGATCGTGGATGCCGTACCGGTCCCAAGATCGCCCATGCCCACTGGCAGTGATGGCACACTCCACCTGGAGTATAGTCTCCTCGTGGGCACTGGCTCAGGGCGCCTCTCTGGCAGACATCTGCAGAGCTGCAGGTTGGGCTACGCCCAACACCTTCACAACGTTCCACAGCCTCCGCGTTGAACCGGTGTCAGCCCGAGTCTTGCATGGTACCAACAAGTGAGACTGTGACCAGTAGGGCGTATGCCTGCGAAAGCACCTTCCCCCCTCATAGGTGGGTCAATGTGGTACTTCCGCCTCCCTTCTTCCCCCACCGGGTGAAGAATAGGCATTCCATCCATCACTAAACACTTCCTGGTGGCGGGCTGTTCGGAGCAGCCCTGCCTCCTCAGGCCGGGTATCAACTGAGTTATCTAGTGTATAGCTCTAACAGGACCTAGTGCCCCACACGTAATAACCCCCCCCCCAACAGGGTGGTTCCGTCTGATGTATTTTCATGGTCTGGTTCCCAGGCTGGTAACCCATGACTAGGTGGACCTCCACCTCTTGCGGTACTCCCTTACAGTCCGCACATTCCTCCAATGAGTTCTCCCCTGCCTGCGAGACTATGTTGGTGTCTCCACTGAATTCCTCCCTATGGTAGGAAGTGGCCTCCGTAGCGCATTTCCTCAGCGAGGAAATAGCGCTTCCCCAGTAGCCCTTACGGTGCCGGGCGGCTTCTCACCGTTAGAGAAGGAAGGCCTCCGCCTGTGACGGCCAGTGGCAGGGGCTTCCCACCTTTTTCAAAAGCTCTGGGACCCCCTACCTCTCCACTGGATGGTTACAATTTCGCGCTAGCGTCTGACACGCCCAGGCCAGTCAGCGTCGCTTCGCTAGAGATTGTGATGTGACACAGCGCCGTGGCATTTTCGATAGGAACCCCATCTGTCGGTTTGACACAACGTCGAGAGACCGACAGAAAGGGAACGTCTTGGTTACGGATGCAACCTCTGTTCCCTGATGGAGGGAACGAGACGTTGTGTCCTTCATGCCACAACACTTGCCGCCCGCTGCAGCAGTCGAGAAATGCTCTCAGGCTCCTCAGCCCAAAAGGTGAATGAATGCAGCACGCCGTCTCCTTTTTATACCCCGATATCCAGGGCGGAGTCCGGCATGCAAATTTCATTCGCCAATTTCATTGGCCTTTTTAAAGTTAGTCAGAAGATGATAAGTTCTCAAGTCAAACCCCATGTGTCAGTTCGACACAACGTCTCATTCCCTCCATCAGGGAACAGAGGTTACACCTGTATCCAAGATGTTACTCGTTTTATATCGCCTATGCATTCCATTATTCGATAGAACTGCTGTGTTTCATGAGGCTCTACACAAAGGGGGCCTTACAAGTTTGAGAACCACTGCATTAGAATAACGCTGATAAAACAAACTGTTTACCTTTCACAGGCAGATATTTAACAGTTACCTGTCGGATTGTTTCGGTGCAGAGAAAGCTCCGCTTGATCATCAGTATTCTGCAAGTGACTGGCTACAGCTACTAGATCCAGACTTCTTCCTTGGAGAACAGCAACAATGCAGGGTGGCCTTTGTGGCTACAATGGGTTCAGTCCTTCACCATCCATGTATTTGTGACAGATTACATCATCAAGACCTGCATAAGTGTACTAGGCTGCAACAACTTTTTCAAAACAAGTCTCTTTTCAGTAAGTGCTTACAGGGGTCTTTGATTCTCAACCAATGTTATTTATTGTGCATTTTGCTTTTTTGAATGAATCCGTTGACTGAGCGTTTACCACTGTACTGTATAGAGCTTTCAAGGACCAAAGAAACTCTCAGACACAAACTATCAGATGAAATAAATGTTGGGCCACAACCAACCAATGAATCAAGTTCTGAACAACAGCTAACCAATGAATTAAGCACTAAGCTTTTAAGCGGTGAGTTGGTACACAGATTTACATTCCATGAGCATGCATTTCTACGGCACATTTTCATTTAATTCTTGCATAATTTGTAATGTAATATTTTCTTTTGCATACCAGATCAGCTGTTGTACTTGTTGATTTACATCTCTGTGTTGATGGTGGTGGTAATGTTTGCAGTCAGCCTCGTTTTGCACAGACTAAGGTAAGGTTTTATTGGTTTAATGCGTTAAAATGCAAAGCACATCTTCTCTTATTATTTGTTCTGATTTATTTTTAGGAGATTACACCAAGCTGCTGGTAAACAGCAAGGTTTTGAGGCCCATCAGTCAAAGTCTCTAATGTTGGTGTCTGATAACATATAAGTGTAGTGATTTTATTGTAATTGTTTTATTGCATGTTTAGTTACAGCATTCACAGTCACTTTTTAATATATGATTTCATTAAAGGCAGGGTAACCGATTTCCGAATTACGCTTTAGACAACTGAGTCGGGCCTAGTACCAAAACAACCTTGTAGCCAATCAGCAGTAAGGTGCACAGTGCACAGGTGAAAGATGGGGGTAGGGGTTTGATTTGGTGATTTGAACATCAACAACGGCTAAGAGAAATCGGACACCCTGCCTTTAATGTCCTGATTTCTACTACAATGAATGGTTGGTAAACAGATGAGATAATTTTCATAATTGATCGTATCTTGTTATATACAGTATATGTGACACTGGACAACAAAACCAGTCTTAAGGGTAAAATTTTCGAAATTGAGATTTTTACATAATCTGAAAGCTGAATGAATAAGCTTTCTGTTGATATATGTTTCTATTTGATGTATGGTTCTGTTGATATTTGTTAGCATAGGACAATATTTGGCCAAAACTATTTAAAACTCTGGAATCTGAGGGTGCAAAAAATCGAAACAATCGCCTATAATGTTGTCTATCAGAGGCACTGTAACAGGCTGTTGCTAAGAAGAAACATGTTTGTTTTAACGTTCTCTTTTGGTTTACTGCTGTAATGACATTGGATTATTTTGGTATGGAATAACATTTAATAACATTAAACTGTTCACAACTAGCCCAGGAACATGGGTTGTTTTAAGACTTGTCTTTAAGTACACATTGTTTTAACAATGTGTTTTTATTCCTTTCATGTACTACTTAACATTAGACCTTAACTACTACTGTATGTAATCACATTAAATACGAGCAAGACTTTAGATTTACTGTAACTACGTGTTTCTCACATTTATTGCTAATGGGTTTGAGGTATTGTTATAGGTTTAGGTGTAAGGCCATGTTTAGGGTTATGGTTAAGGGTAAGAGTTAGATTTTTAAGCATGGGTTGGGTTGGGTTACGGTTAGGGGTAACATTAACAGTGTTAATACACGTTAATTAAGTGCAAGTACTTTAAATGTAATTGCCATGCACCAACATGTATGCACATAATTCTGAAGTAAATTGTATCGAATGGTCAAGTACAGTACATCGTAGATAAGGCCATATAATAATCATTTGTGACTAATGTGTTAAACTCTGTGTAGTTCAGTATGGCATAATATCAGTCAATAAGGCTTATGCTTTGTGCTTGTGTGTTCTTGGTTCAGGGCAAATGCGTTGCACTATAAATAAAGGGCTGATGTGTGACCAACTTGAAGACAGTCTTTGATATGAGAAAGTAAACGCTCAATCCAGATGTTTGTAAGACTTGTCAGAGACACAGGGCACAGCACTAAATCACCATTAGAGACTTTAACACAGGCATTGAGATGTTTCACTAAAGCCATTATGCACAGATGGTAAAACTTCACATGGGGTTTAACAGGGTTAATATGCCACTTACATTATTGTATATTTTCCATCATGTACTGTATTTTGCAATTTCCACTACACAGCAAAACAACATATAATACTGTAGATATTGTAATTTTATAAATAACTATGACCACAGTTATACATAAATATGGTTGTGCTTTTTAGAAATACTGCAATAATTATAACATATGCATATTCTATTAAACGAACCATAATCATATCATAGGATATACACAGAGTGCTGTTATGTTTTCTAAATTCTATACCACAAATAGATAAGAATTATATTGTATTGGTATTATTTATTAATACTTTATAATGCATTGAAGATACGTTTATGGAGCATTATTATTATAAACAGGCTGTTTGTGAATTTTGCAGAATTATAATTCTGTGCAGTGAGCAGTCTATCTTGTATCCATACCTGAAACACAGGTATCTTTGTTTATCTTTCCCCTGTGGGATTACTAGAGCTGCACTGTATTGTATTGTGAATGCCAGAAATGCAAAGCCACAATGACAAAGAACTTTGGGACCAGACGGGTGAAAAACAAAAAGAAAGGCAGAAAAAGGAATTGAGAGAAAGGAAAACAATTGGAATTATTGTTGTTTAATTACACACACACGCATCATTTTACTATGCAAACATAATCCTATGTGCTTTTTATATTAAGGCTGGTCACCATTTGCTTGGTAAATATTCCAGTGAGGAGCAACTCATATCAGGGTTCTGCAATAAGCAGCTGTTAGTTTGCTTTCTCGCTTATGCACCTGAGCCTTAGAAAGAGCTCAATATCTATTACCATCTCAAAAACAGGCAATTTATAAACAAAGGGGTGCTTTGACATTTACTTGATAAACATGACAGGTAAAGAAGTGTAAATACAGACTAGATTATATGAGATGTATTTGTAAATCAAGATAAAGCATGTTTGAGTACAGGCCACCTGTATTTAAACGAAGTAATATGTATGCTGTCGGTGCCAAATGTGGGTAGAGATGCATTCATAATAAACCATCAAACAAGACGTTTAAAAACTACAGACTGCTGTAATTAATATATTGTTTCAATAACAATGTGTATAATATAATATAATATAACCTTTATTGACATCAATACATTCAAATGTTTGACATATTTCAAATAATAAATGTCAAATTTACATTTAAGTAGTTCAGCAGTATTAAGTAGTTTAGTAGTGTTTACTAGTACATAGCCTCACATATGAACATTTTTAGTATAACTGTTATAATAAAACTGATCTAAAAAATAAATACAAATTACTGCATTTGTTGCATTGAAATGACGGTCAAGCCAGCCCTCACGGTGGTTTCTGTGCGCGCATATATGACAGATTGCGATAGGAGCGCGGGAGGACAAATTTCAAAATAAAAGCGGTTTCGTACGCTATCATTTGCTAGTGTTTTTAATAATATGTTTTTAATAATATAGTGTGAATGTGGACACAATTTTAAGTGTTTGGTTGGTGTTGGACTTAAATCCAACATATCCTGTAAACCTTAAATACAATAGATTAACCCACCAAACAATGGATACTAAAGTACTCTGTGTTCTTAAGTAGTGTAATCTATTACAACAAATAAAAATGGAATAGAATATGAAAATCTAAACTCAAAACGGGTGACTTTTCTTGCATTTTAATTACTTTATTGCTCATTTGTTGAGGGAAATAGTTTTTATTGTCCCAACGGAAATTTCTTTATTATTAATATGTATTTTACCCTCTCCCCAGATGGGGCAGACTGGTGCTCTGTTGTTTGAGTATCGTTGCCCAGAGCATTTGGATGTTTGGAGCGTAAGTGACGAAGCATTGAGGATGTATTATTGGAATAAGACAAAGTTTGCTCGCATATCAGACATGACACTTTATTAGCAGTGTCGAGACTGAAGTGTTCCCACACTTGAGAACGGGGTCTCTTGCGTGCATTCTCCATTTAAAGATCAAACACACTTCTGCACATGTAAGCTGCAGAGAACCGAGGACGGCGTTTACTAGCAGAAAACCAGTTTGTGGTTGAAGAAACACTTTTATACTTTTTGGGAACAGTGTTAAACCTGCAATTTACTTTTTGACAACAGTCAACAGACATTAACATGTCATGGTTTTAAATAGTACTTTAATTAGCAATACAAAATGATAAAATTATATAAATTAAATATATAATTATAACATTCCTATGGTTCAGCGCAATCGACGCGCTTTGAGTTTGATCCCTGCGTGACGTGTCAGTGAGGTAACGAAGCTTCGTTTCCTCAGGTCACGTGACAGACTCATTTCAAGAAATGCTCCGGAACACTGTTTCGAAGCACTAGTGTGTCGAAAACTCGATACGTGTGTCGACACGGGGTGTCGAGCAACCCATCCCTATCTATGATGTTCTGGGTGATTTCTAGGCCATTGATAAGGTATTTTGGTGGTTGTAAGAGTGTTGCTATGTAGTTTCAAAGATTTTCTGTGTGATTGCTAGGCTGTTGTTAAGGCATTCGGGTGGTTGTAAAAGTGTTGCTATGCAGTTTGCGTGGCGTTCTCTGGGTGGTTGCTAGGCCGTTGCTAAGGCATTCTGGTGGTTGGTTTTGGCCTAGTGGGGCAGTTGTGGCCTAGTGGTTAGAGAGTCACACTCGTAACCAAAAAGTCATGGCTGCCCTCTGCTCCGGGTGTGTGTGTTCACCACTCACACGATGGGTTGAATGCAGAGGTCACATTTCGGTTATGGGTGACCATAACTGACTATGAAATAACTAAAAATAACTGACAAATAGGTAACTTTTAATACACAATATCAGGACTGTCTGATGTGATGTTTTAAATACCCCCCAAATGTCCCATATAAGCTGTTTTTTATATATGTTCAGACACATGTTTAAAGGAAACTACCTGTTTCAAGAAAATAATTACACCTCAGAATCATAGTACACAATCTCAGATTGGCACTCAGACAATATCAGGACTGTTTGATGTGGTGTTTTTAAATAAAAGTCCCCTGAATGTCCTAAATACAGTGTTATTTTATATGTTCAGATAGGTGTTAAAAGGAAACTACCTGTTTTGTGAAAGTGATTTCACCCCAGAATTATTATTTTTTAAATAAAAGTCCCCTGAATGTCCTAAATACAGTGTTATTTTATATGTTCAGATAGGTGTTAAAAGGAAACTACCTGTTTTGTGAAAGTGATTTCACCCCAGAATTATTATTTTTTAAATAAAAGTCCCCTGAATGTCCTAAATACAGTGTTATTTTATATGTTCAGATAGATGTTAAAAGGAAACTACCTGTTTTGTGAAAGTGATTTCACCCCAGAATTATTATTTTTTAAATAAAAGTCCCCTGAATGTCCTAAATACAGTGTTATTTTATATGTTCAGATAGATGTTAAAAGGAAACTACCTGTTTTGTGAAAGTGATTTTACCTCAGAATCATAGTATACCATCTCAGATTGTCCGTCATACAATATCAGTACTCGCTGATGTGGTGTTTTTAAATAAAAGTCCCCTGAATATCCTAAATACAGTGTTTGTTTATCTGTTCAGTTAGGTGTTAAAAGGAAACTACCTGTTTTGTGAAAATGATTTCACCTCATAATCATAGTATACCATCTCAGATTGTCCGTCATACAATATAAGTACTGTCGGATGTGGTGTTTTTAAATAAAAGTCCCCTGAATATCCTAAACACAGTGTTTTTTTATATGTTCAGGTAGGTGTTAAAAGGAAACTACCTGTTTTGTGAAAATGATTTCACCTCATAATCATAGTACACCAACTTAGATTGTCCATCATACAATATCAGGACTGTCTGATGTGGTGTTTTTTAATAAAAGTCCCCTGAATATCCTAAATACAGCGTTTTTTTATGATTGGGAATCCCAAAAGCAGTACACACTTGACCCCAGAAGCCTTCTTTGTTTGAGTGATTATCATCAAATTCGACCCCTCCCTTTTGTAGGTCTGTTACTTTCTCCACAATCTCATCAATTTAAATTTGTTTGGTTTTGTTCTATTAAAAAATCATGAGAAACAATCAAGTTACCATTTTCGTATTACAAATAAGTAAAAGACAATTGAGGGATAATGAACTATTGATTTACTCACCCCAAATTGCCTGAAAGCGTGTATTCTGTACAAAATCATAAATGGGACGATATTACAATAAGAACAAAAAAACATACTTTATATACTCATCAACCATATTACAGAACAATTAAATCGTTATCCTAAATAAACTTTTACTATTGTGTGACAGGGTTGTATTAAACTCTGCAGGGCATTATTGGCCCTCCGTGGTAAAATTTGAAGGACCCTAGTTTACATATTTAATAAATAAAAAAATATGCATTTAAGCATGTGCCTTTACCGAAATCTACTTAAAAATACTACAACAATAAATATCTTTATCAGTATGTATGTTCTCTGTGAATCAAACACACACAACACACAGAGCTAACGTAACTGCGCAAAAGAAAACTACAACTTACAAAAAACAAGTAATCGAAGCAAAGAAGAGCAAAACATTGCAAAATTATTATAAAACAGCATGACGTCTGTCTAAATTTCTCAGATAAAACCTCAGTAAAACTTATGTGCGTATTTAATTTGTCATAAATTTGGCTAGGTTTACGTCTTATGCAGGACATTATTACAATAATGACAAGCAAACATAATGTAATGCTATCATTTGAGTTAAATAAATAAAAACAAAAAAAGTTTTCTTAATCAAACGACGTGGTAAATTGTACAAGCTACACTGAGCCCTACAAGCCCTACTGAGGTGCCTGGTCGGAAATTGTAATGCATGTTCCTACTGTAACTTATATTGACTCGTAGAGAATTTTAGTTTACAGAGAATTTTAGTAATGCTAATATTTTTGCGCAATTATCTGTTACCAGTGTCGTAAATAATATCGCTGTATAAACTTTCCCATGGGGCACACAAATTTGTTCACTAAGCTTATGGAACAGAAACGATGGAATGAATGTATAAAATTCATTTGGAAACTCTTTTGCAGGCAGGGGATGGGCGGGGCTGTGTGTACCGAGCCGAAAACAGAATTTACAGACTAACAGGCCATGGGGGGGGTGTTCGGGTGGTTCGAACGACATTCCCCTCACTGTCAAATGTCCAGAATTTAAGTCATTTTTTGTGAATTTTTGTACCGAAAATGTGTCCTTTTAAATAACTGCCAATAATTAGGATCATGGGCGTCGGAAGCACGAAAAATATGAGTGCAAAAACGACACTACTTAAGTGGCACAGTAAGACGTGTGACATGTTAGTTTTGACGCTATCAATCAGGTTCGAATCCACCTTTCGCCAAACTAACTGCTACATTTTCAGATATCATAACGTACAGGCATTTATTTTTCAACGTTTTTATTTTGTGCATGTTTTACGACGCATGATCTCACAGCATGCCATTGTCAACTTTAGTCATATAAAATAATCCCGCCCCCCAAAAAATTGTTGACAGTGAAAATGCCGAGTGGCTTGTTTAACAGAGACCAGTGAGAAAGAGCTGTGCAAGTAAACCTGACTCCACAATTTCAAGAATTTTTCTATCGACAGACAGTTCGTTACAGCGCTCGTCTCCCATTCCGGACAGATTCTGGTTCGAGATCTGCTCGGAGCAATTATCATTTCGGAAAACCACTAGCCACAGTATCAAGTCCTGTTTATAACATAATACGTTTATCATTTATCAATTTATTATTTATTATATTTATTAAAGTTGAATGATTTATAGTTTTACAGACCTCACTAATTTTCAAACCCTGTCTACGACCATGAAACGGCTAACCTTAGGTAATACTAGAGTCAAGGGAATTCATGTGTTAAAACTGCCCAGGTTAACTACATGTTAGTGAATGTTTGTACGTTAATGTATTAATTAACACCTCAAAGTAAAACTTACCAATTAACAATTGGACAATTAATAAAGAACATGGAGTTCTTCTGAGTATTTGTAATGAGCAGCTGGATTTGTAGTGGTCCTCTGATTACACATTTTATCATTTGTATGGAGAGTGGGGCATTCACATAAACAGTGTTAGAGTTAGAGCTTATAAGTATTTGAAAAAAAAAAAATGTGGGGGAAATGACAAAAATGGTCCTCTTTTTGAGTAAAAGAACCACCCCTTCCACAAGGCTGGCTACGGCCCTGAACTTAAATGTTAGATGTGTCTTAATCGAAAACAACTTGCACTGACATCTCTTAAAATATATCAGTGTGATTGTTTTGTTTCAAGGTTTTATCATCAACAAAATACTTTAAGTATCATAAGTAACAGACACAAAACTGGTTTATACACAAATAAGGATACTGTCTGTGTTGATGTTTTGTGATTAAAATTCCTGCTGTGTTATGTGCGTTGCATTTTACAACTTTATGTTTTTTAAGTTGTACTTAAATAACTTCATTTCACAATTATTACATTTGGAGATAGTTTTACTGGACAGAAGAGAAAACTAAAAAACATAAATGGTAAAAAAAAGGTTATGAGATGTGTAAAGATTTAATAGGTGAAAGGTAAAATATTTTAAGATTTATTTAAGATTATTTATCAAAACATTGAATAGGGCCATTCAGCTGTCTTTCTTTTAGACAGATTACAAAAACAAAAAAAGTCACAGAAAACGTCTTGGTTACGGATGTAACCTCGGTTCCCTGATGGAGGGAACGAGACGTTGTGTTGAACCGACAGAATGGGGTTTGTCTTGAGAACCTATCATCTTCTGAGTATTTAGAAAAGGCCAATGAAAATTGGCAAATGAAATTTGCATGCCAGACTCCTCCCCGGATGTCCGGGTATAAGAGGGAAGCCGGCGTGCTCATTCATTCACCTTTGGTCTGAGGATCCTCCCCCGACCGCTGGGGTGGGCGGCCAGTGTTGTGGCATGAGGGACACAACGTCTCGTTCCCTCCATCAGGGAACCGAGGTTACATCCGTAACCAAGACGTTCCCTTTCTGTCGGTCTCTCGACATTGTGTCGAACCGACAGAATGGGGTTCCTATAAGACGCCACAGCACTGAGCCGCGTCACAATCTCAAGCGGAGCGACGTTGACTGGCCTGGGCGAGTCAGACGAAGACGCTAACGCAAAATTTTGACCATCCAGTGGAGAGGAAGGGGGACCCAGAGCTTTACCACAAAGTTAGGAAGCCCGTGCCACCGGCCGTCACGGGCGGAGACCTAGTTCTCTAAATGGTGAGAAGCCGCCCGGCACCGTAAGGGCCACTGGGTAAGCATTATTCACCCCCGGGGGAAAAACACTGCAGAGACCACTACCTACCATAGGGAGGAATTAGTGGAGAGACCACATGGTCTCACCATCAGGGGAGAACTCACGGGAAAATGTGCGGACTGCAGAAGTTAACCGCAAGGTGGGAGTCCACCTAGGGAGGTCATGGGTTGCCGAGGTGGGAACCATTCATGAGGATACATCAGACGGAACAGCCCACGGAGGGGGGGTTACCACGTCTGGAGCACTAGGTCTGGTTAGAGCTATGTGGGAGATAACTCAACTGTTTCCCGGCCTAAGGGGGCAGGGCTGCTCTGCCCAGCCTGCCCCGAGGAAGGTGCTAGTGATGGATAAAATGCCTGTTCTTTACCCAGTGGGGGAAAGAGGGGAGGCGTAATAGCCGCTGATCCCCCTAAAGAAGGGGTAAGGGCTTTCGCAGGCGTACGCCCTACCGGCAGCCGGTCCTACACCTTGCCAGGATACGGGCTGACACCGGTTCCGCGCGTAGGTATTAGAACCTCACGGAGTTGTTGGGCATAGCCCAACCCGCAGCTCTGCAGATGTCTGCCAGAGAGGCGCCCTGAGCCAGTGCCCATGAGGGGTGTGCCTCACTCCCAACGGGAAGGGGCGATTGAGATCGGTATGCCCTAACGAGGGCATCCACGATCCAGTGCGCCAGCCTCTGTTTGGAGACAGCCCTCCCTTCTGCTGACCTCCAAAACAGACAAAGAGCTGCTCAGAGCTTCTGGGCTCTGCATGCGGTCCAAGTAGAGGCGCCGTGCACGTACTGGACACCCCAGCAAACATGCGACGTCAAGCAGACGTTCAGATCATGTCTGTATAACGTCCGTCAGTTCAGACCCCTTTTGTACGTCTGTTGGACATGCAAAACTGGTTCAAGATATAAACGTCTGACTGGGACTCCATATGGACGTCTGTGGACGTGCAAAACTGGTTCACCATCTGGACGTCCGATTAGAACCTTTTTTGGACGTCTGTGGACGTGCAAAAAACCCAACGACTCTGGTGCTATCAAATTAAGGGCTGGTGCCACCAACTGAATAACTTGGTAGCACCAGTGCCACCTCTCTCAAGTGTTAGTCTAGAGCCCTGCTTTCTTGTAGAATTGTGCTTCAAATAAAGAACTTTATGTTGACCAGATTGTTAGTTAATCATTTACAAGTCAATATTGCCTATATGGACAGCGATTTATAAAAAAAAGTGAACTTGTAAAACTGCGGTGTTAAATGCGATGAGGTCGAAAATTTGGGTGCACCTAACTTTTGTGTTGTGCAACCAGTGCAAAAAGTTAGTCTAGAGCCCTGTATGCCAAAATTTGTCAATACATAAAAGTTTGCTGTCAAGAAACTTCAGGAACTCATGTGCCATTTCTCATCTATTCTTCTTAGACCTAATTATGCTTTAATATGATGCATCCATATTAAAATCATTGCACTGTGACACCATAAAGTCTGTCCACAAATAACACATTTGTCTATTTTAATTTTTGGTCCTTTTTGGAGAAACCCCAGAAACTCCCCTCTTCAGAGCTCTGAAAAAGAACCTTTATGCAGTACAATTCCTCTGCGGGATTTTATTTTCAACATAATATAGAAAAACATGTATAAAAAAGGTTTTGTGTGTGAATTTTAGCGGTAGTGAAAAACCACCAGCTAAATCCACCCCTCCTGCCTCCCTTTTAAAGCACTACGGTGGCTGACAGATGTTGTCACGTTTTGCCGGAGATAACATATTTACAGGAATACAACTTCTTAGGGAAACAACTCACATATACTTCAATTTGTTTCAATTTTCATTTTCTTCTCAGACTGCTCAGTGTTCACTTAGAGGCCCACACAGAGCGTCTTTCTCAATGCTTTTACGCAAAGAACAACCAGAAAAATGTGAATAAAAGTAATATTATCTAGTTTTATGTAACAGTAATACAATTTTAATGCATTTCTCAGCAAGGAGAGCCATGGTATTTATTTGGACTGGAATAGAAATGCAACATTGTGATGAATGTAGACAGTACATGTCCACTCATAGACTAGTTCATGCCATACATACTGTAAAGAAGCAGCTAAATGTGCTTTTATGTGGTTTTATGATTGTTTTCTGCTTTCATTATATTGTAATGGCATGTGGTCTGATAAAAGCATATGGGACCTGAAGCTTTTTTCACTCTGTAATTGTGTTATTTACTGGTTTTTAGAAAGATACCCTTTTATTCTCTATTTGCAGCTCATTGAAGTCTGTTGATGTAAACCTAATGTCATCTGCTGGCCTAATTTTGCTATAGTACACTTTAAGCACACTTTTTTGGTAAATTTATATTTCACATTCCTCTTGCTCACATGCTCCTGGGGTTTGTTTCCCAAAAACATTGTTAACTATGTTCGCTGTTGTCGACTGAACTATGAACTATGTTGATTCAATGTTTCCCAAAACCGATATGACCATACCTGTCAGGAGGTCCCCAGATAATACTTATCCCATGTAGGGCTGCAGCTATCGATTCTTTTACTAATCGAGTATTCTACTGATTTTTCCATCGATTAATCGGGTATTCGGATAATAAGTACTTTTTCTTTATTAAAAAGCAATACTAAATATACAAGAGAAAATAAGACAGGTCTCTTAAAATGAGTAAAACAACTAATTTGTTTCCTTTTTAGAACAATTAAAGTTTTTATTGCTGAAATGGCATACATTAATATCTGTGAAAACTAAACCCATTTAGTACATTCCATTGCCATATTAAATTCAAAATGCAACATAATACAAATATATAAATAAGAAACATGAATAAAAATGGAAATAATAATTTCAAACAATAGCCTATGACTTTTATTTTTGCAGGTTGTCAGATGCTTATTTTTTAGTATGTCTGTTTCTTCACTCAAACAATAACATGTTTGTGAAATAAACTCTCAGCGCAACTCTGGAGGTGAAGTTCATGTCCTCATTCAGCGCAGACGCAGACAAATTCATGAGCATCACGCGTGTAGCACGTTAAACTGTGCAGTTCATTCACTCAGACACGCAGACCAGACAGATGACATGTGTAAATAACAGGATTCGGTGTCCACTAGTCCGCATCTAGTTTGATGGACTCAATGCAGCCGGAAAACAAGTTTCACTCGTAAAATAGACTAAAACTAAGTAAAATATCAGTTCACCATTTCAATAAGCTATTAGGGCTGTGACGGTGGCAGTTTTTTACCACCACGGTGGTAATAGACAAATCGACCGTGGTGGTTGAGAAATATATATTATTTATATAAATAATATTTATATTATTATATTTGCGTGTAGCAACCACATGACGAGTGGAAGAGAAATATAGACCTTATTTAAATACTTGAAATTGTTAAATAATTGAAATATGATATCTGAAATAAATGAGGATGAAACATCCGTCAATGTTTAACGCGCAAATCCATCAGTGAAACGGCACACTACAGCATATAAAACATTTAAATAAACATCAGTAAATAATGAAAACTTAAATGATATAAGAAAGCTAAATACTAAATAAAAAAGCTCTTGTTGCAGTAACTTCAGTCAGTGGCGTATTAACCCTTACAGTCCTTAACAATTCCATTTGAAACAAACTGTTTAAACCTACATTGGCTTTCCTATTCAGATTGCCATAAAAACTTTACTTTTTCCGACTCGTTGATGTGAAACTTACTTGTTGACATTGTCCAGATTAAAATGTGTACAGCTGCACTAAATGCGCGTTCAGAAGATGTGCACAGGAGCGCAAATGAATAGATGTCTCTCCGCAACCGCGGCAAAACCTGCGTGCGCTCCGACACTAAGCAAGCGGGTCATAGCCAGTTTTGATTTTACGTATCTGTTCATTTCACAACAAGATCCATTGCAGAAGCCGCAGAATAACCTGGGTTTCGCCGTGCAGGCCTGCGCTCGAACGCACCAACGGACACGTATGCCAATAATTTCTGTTAATTTAAAATCTTTTAAATAAAACCACCCACAACTGAAAGGCTACAACTAGCAATCGTTATCGCAACTCTCATATTTATTACACCTATATTTGTCAGAGTGACGTGCACTACCGCCGGTGGCAGTTCACCACCGTCATGGCACTTTACCATCGCGGTGGTGCGGTTGTTACGGCAACCGTCACAGCCCTATAAACTATCAGTTATTTATCAGCATGAGAAATACGTGTGAGCGTGTGAACAGACTAAAATGCGTGTGTCTCGCGGTGAATGCATGAGACTTGAGAGCCCTGTAACATGAATAGATTTTAGCGGGCTGTGCGTCAGTAATAACGGTCCGTGGGGAAACGCAGCGCTCCGTGTGTACTGTAGTTAAATGGATTAAACGAGGCTTCGAGGCAACAAAAATTGCCTCGATGATTTTTTGTATTCGAATAACTCGAGTTACTCGAGGAATCGTTTCAGCCCTAAACCCATGCGAATAGTTAGAACGAAAATAGCTAAACTAGTAGATACCGTTCAGCTGGACAACACTTTACAAGGCTCTAGAGTGCGACCAATTTGGTCACACATGCGACCTTATTTCTCAATGGTGCAACTAAGAAAAATCTGAGGTTGCACCGGTGCGACCAGCTGTTCGAGGGAGAAAAAAGTCTCCGCGACTCTGAAAGTCTTCCTGTGATTCAACAACAGACACACATTAGGCCCATATCGTGGTCTAAACCAATCAGAGATAGTGAAGGGCGGACCCCCTTCTGATTGGCCGTGGTCCAGATTTTCCTGTATATGTGTGTACCAGAGGTCGCGTTAAACGAACATTCTCTGTCATTGACAGATTTTTTTTACCAGTGACGGAAAAATCTGAAGGCCGTACGTCCGTCATTTTGACGGATTAAAATGAGGGCAATTTGTAACTCCCCGTTTCCCTTCATTAGAGCGTGATATGCTCACGAAGGGACGTGCGTGTTTTCACCTGTCATTGTTAGTGACTAGACATATGTGATGCGATCTGGGAAAACCCGTCGGATGTCGCGCTGGGACGCCTATCAAAGTAAACCACATAACATGAAGAATGAAGGAGTATCAATGCACATTTCCCGCCAGTCCTGTGTAAACTACAGCATGCAAAGTTTTTTATACAATGTTTTCGTGAGATGACAGAGCTCCCCATCTGCAGCACCGGGAGTTATCCGATCGCAAAACATACAAGGGATGATCAAAAGTCCAGACAATATGCACATGATAAACAACGTAAAACTTGCTTCACTGCTTATTAGTTGTTGTCCGTAATGTTTGCTAGTTTCCTTGTGTAGTGATAATGACAGAGCTCTCGTTCTTTAAGTGTGCCCGCACCATTTTCCTTACTTTCATTTTATTCAAACGGTTTTGTACAGTATTTTTATAGACTTCAACACTGGGAAATGTTTTTTTATTAAATTGTTATTAGAGTAAGTCTTTTACCACTGTAAAGTGACTTTTACTTGTGATACTGGACTGTTGTGCTTATATTTTCATCACTTAACTTTAAACCCGTTTTCCTCCAAATTCCGTTCCTGAAAATCCTAGCGTTTCAGCCGTGAAGTGAAATCACTTTCACAAAACCGGTAGTTTCCTTATAACAGCTATCTGAACATATAGAAAAAAACAGCATAAATTTGACATTTGAGGGACTTTTAATTAAAAACACCACATCAGACAGTCCTGATATTGTATGATGGACAATCTGAGATGGTATACTATGATTCTGAGGTGAAATCACTTTCACAAAACAGGTAGTTTCCTTTTAACACCTATCTGAACATAGAAAAAAACAGTGTATATAGGATATTCAGGGGACTTTTACCTAAAAACACCACATCAGACAGTCCTGATATTGTATGATGGACAATCTGAGATCGTATACTATGATTCTGAGGTGTAATTATTTTCACAAAACAGGTAGTTTCCTTTTAACAGCTATCTGAACATTAAAATAACTGTATTTAGGATATTCAGGGGACTTTTATTTAAAAACACCACATCAGACAGTCCTGATATTGTTTGAGTGCCAATCTGAGATGGTGTACTATGATTCTGAGGTGTAATTATTTTCTTGAAACAGGTAGTTTCCTTTAAACATGTGTCTGAACTCTGAACATATATAAAAACAGCTTATATGGGACATTTGGGGGACATCATGTGGGACATCAGACAGTCCTGATATTGTGTATTAAAAGTTACCTATTTGTCAGTTATTTTTAGTTATTTCATAGTCAGTTATGGTCACCCATAACCGAAATGTGACCTCTGCATTCAACCCATCCTGTGAGTGGTGAACACACGCACTGCAAGTCGTGAACACACACACCCGGAGCAGAGGGCAGCCATGACTTTTTGGTTACGAGTCTGACTCTCTAACCACCAGGTCACAACTTCCCCACTAGGCCAAAACCAACCACCAGAATGCCTTAGCAACAGCCAAGCAATCACACAGAAAATCATTGAAACTACATAGCAACACTTTTACAACCACCCGAATGCCTCATCAACGGCCTAGAAATCACCCAGAACATCATAGAAACTGCATAGCAACCCTTTAACATAGTCTCTCATTGCACTAGCAACATCACTTGCAACCGGAAAAACACTAGCAGCAAATGATAGCGTGCGAAACTGCTTTTATTTTGAAATTTGTCCTCCCGCGCTCCTACCGCAATCTGTCATATATGCGCGTACAGAAAACCACCGTGAGGGCTCGCTTGACAGTCATTTTCAAAGTGGAGGCTGGCCTGACCGCCGTGTTTACATCAGGGTTGGAAATTAACAGAGGCTTGACAACAAGGTGAACAAATCTGCTCTCCAAGTTCAAGACAAAAGAGGAAAAATAGTCCATGCATAATAAAAAAAACTAGCTATGACAGTCGCAATCTAAATAAGATTAGGTGAAAATGAATGAATGTGGATGACAGCTTCTTTGCTCTGCTACAGCTTTGAGCATTACAGCCAATCAAGTTCAGGGTATGAATATTCTGACCAATCAGAGGCGTTTAAATGATTCACCGGTGAAGAAGAGCTGAAGTGCGTCACGCTCAAAAAGTTTATCATTAACAGTGTACAGATACGATGTAAGAAAGAGATTCATTAGTCAGACTCTTTACTGTATTACCTGAAGCCATTGAGTGTTTTAGTGATGTTGGATGTTCTTTGTTTGTTTTCTACATATTTCCCGTTTGAATAACTGCTTTTTATGTTCATTAGAGAATCAAAAAAGCAATAAAACAGCAATACAATAATTCATAAACGTGTAAAGCGTGTGACAAGTGTTCATGTATCCTAATATCTGAAAGTAATAATCAAGATGACAACATCAAGGGCAATAATCAGCATCAATGATTTTTTTTAAAGGCACAGTTCTTAATTAACAGCGGCCACTACCGTTGTATTATAGATTTGCCACGAATCGCTCAGTCCAAACACGACGGTGGCCACCACAGTACAAAAAGGTGTCGTTCTCATGTTGACGCAGGGAAGAGATTTTGCGGGCATTAGAAAAACTGTAGAAAGAGCGATGTCTTATGTATTATATAAAATAAAAGGTTTGTGGATTTTAAGTTTGAAAAGAAGGATAAAAGTCAGGCAGGAGCTAGGACCTGCGCTAATATTATAAAGACTTTCCAGCAGAGACGCGTTAGGACCCGCGGTACTGAGGCTTTTAGCAGATATGTACTCACAGATATCTATGGAGATACTTTCCAGAAGAGAGACGCTGGAGAGAAAGATTGTCTATAAATCATCCCTGAGGAGGATGCTTTGATTCGGATCAGTATGTGAGTAACATACTAAGATACCAAGATATGTTGTTGTGTAATATTAGCTGTGTGACGGAGCAGTTTTGAGCGTCATTGTTTATCTGGAACCGCTTTAATATTGTACTCGTCCGGATATTGGAGAGAGAGAGCGAGAGCGCGCTGGAGCTGAAACTGGAGAGCGAGCGAGAGCATGTTTTACTCTTTTACTCAATGATGAATAAACTTTCAGTTAATCCGCGGGTCACATGCGTTCCGCACCGGAGAGCACGATGCGTACGGATCACGGATCTTCCCGTGATCCGTTTCACCACGATACCGCAGCGGAGAGGAAGAGAAAAGCGCGTTGTAAAGTTGTTTGTCCGTTTAGGGCTGCTGTACAAAACATGGCGGTGAATTCAATGCATGTAGGCCCGCTCTGTATGTAGATATAAATAGTTTATTCTAAGGTATTACAAATTTAATGGCTCATTACGTAAGGTCTTTATACACCTCTGAAGAAATAGTTTTGTATATTATATTGCATTTCTGTCAATAGATCCTCCTAAAAATGCCGTATTGTTCCTTTAAATCTTGCAGTCCTATGGAATGAGTTTGTGTTTTATCAGATATATGCTGCTCTGATCCACATCAGTTTAAAGACACCTCTGGTGCTGCTTTGTTTCTGTTTAAATTAAACAAGTTATGAGGGTTAAACTATGTTTTCAACATTTTCATTATTTATATTTTATTGTTTATTTCATCTACATACATTTAGAAGTAAATTATCACTTGTACCTCTTATCAGCAATCCTAGGATTTATTTTTTTATAATTTGATGCCAGGTCAGGGTTAAACACACATTTTCTGTCATGGTCTGTGGACCCCCTGAAGTAGCCTTGGCCACCCCATATATAACACTCTAGCTCCCCCACTGATTGGTTAATGTTGATAAAGTACTAATTGTCGGAGATTTTAATGTCCACGTAGATAGTGCTAACGATGCATTAGCAGTGGCATTTACAGAGCTACTACACACTTTTGTAGTAACACAACACATCAATGGACCCACTCATCGATTTAATCATACACTAGACTCGATTATATCTCACGGAGCCGATCTAACCAATATAGATATTATACCTCAAAGCAACGATGTCACTGATCACTATCTTATAACATGTACACTGCGCACTGCAGAAATCAGCCGTTTAACTCGTTATCGACAGGGTAGAACAATTACCTCGACTACTAAAGATAGTTTCGCAAAGAGCTTACCAGATCTGACTCCTTTAATAACCATACCAATAAATACAGAATCGCTCGATCACATGACCAGCAAATTGGGCACTATTTTCTGTCATGGTTCTGTCCCACCTTGTCTTGCTTTTCTTGACCTAGTGGCAGAACCATGATAGCACCTCTTGTTTTATGTGGAGAGAGTCAGTTTTGGTATTCCATATACTCCCTCTCTCCGGTGTGGCGTCTCTGTTCCCGCCCTTTCGTCTCCTTGTTATTGTTTGTTAATTAGTTCATGTCCTGCACCTGTCCCCTCTTGATTTATCCCCTTTATTATGCCCTTGTGTCTTCTGTCTCGTGCTGGTTCATTGTCGTTTGTCTGGTGAGTGCCTGTTCTGCGTTAGTCTAGTCTAGTGTAGTCATTTGTAGTTCATGTCAAGTCATGTTAGGTTTAACTTAGTCTTGTTAGGTGTATTTAGTCTTAGTCCTGTCCTGTTGGAGATTCCCCTGTTTTGTTTTGTTACCCCCACGTGGGTCTTTGTTTTGTATTTATATTTTATTAAATGTCTTGTTAACCCCTTATCCGCTGTCTGCGTCTGGGTCCTCTGTACTGTGTCCTTGTTCCCTCACCATTCATGACAATTTTCTCTAATACATTAGAAGCTGTCGCACCTATGAAGTCAAAAAAGTGTTTTTCATCTATAAAACAGGAAGATTTAATGAAACTTATTGCAACATCTAAACCTACAGCTTGCTTATTAGACCCCATACCAACTAAATTATTAAAAGAGTTATTACCCGTTGCAATTGAGCCCATTTATAACATTATCAACTCGTCAATTAATCTAGGCCATGTCCCAGGACCCTTTAAGCTGGCCGTCATTAAGCCTCTTATCAAGAAACCAAATTTAGACCCCAATGAACTAGGAAACTATAGACGCATTTCAAATCTCCCTTACCTGTCTAAAATACTCGAAAAAAGTAGTGTCCACTCAGTTGTGCTCTTTCTTACAAAATAATGACATACACGAAAAATTTCAGTCAGGCATTAGACCGCATCATAGTACTGAAACTGCGCTCATTAAAATTACAAACGACCTGCTTATAGCATCAGATAAAGGTAACATCTCACTCCTAGTCCTGCTTGACCTTAGTGCTGCGTTCGATACTGTGTAGACCATAAAATACTTCTAGATCACTTACACAATTATACCGTTATTCAAGGACAGGCACTACAATGGTTCAGATCTTACTTATCAGACAGACATCAATTTGTCCACTTAAATGGTGAATCATCAAATCTAACGCAAGTAAATTATGGATTACCTCAGGGATCGGTTTTAGGACCCGTGATATTCTCCATATACATGCTGCCCCTTGGAAACATTATTAGAAAAAATGGAATTAGCTTCCACTGTTATGCAGATGATACTCAGCTATATATCTCATCAAGACCAGATGATTCTTTCCAGCTATCCAAAATGGCAGAATGCATCGAAGATATAAAACATTGGATGACTTGTAATTTCCTTCTTTTAAATTCTAATAAAACAGAAAATTACTTATCGGACCAAAGACACGTGAGCAGAATATTTTGGATTATAACCTGCAAATTGAAGGCTGCAGTGTTACTCCAACAAATACAGTTAAAGACCTAGGCGTTATATTAGACAGCAACCTGTCATTTAGAAATCACATCTCAAATGTCACACAAACAGCCTTCTTCCACCTTAGAAATGTTGCCAAATTATGAAATATTCTATGTGTTGCTGACGCAGAGAAGCTTATTCATGCATTTGTGACCTCAAGACTTGACTACAGTAATGCACTACTTAGTGGTTGTCCTGCATCATCAATAAACAAACTACAGTTAGTTCAGAATGCAGCTGCCAGAGTTCTAACCAGGTCCAGAAAATACTGAAAATGAAAATAATGAAAATACTCACATAACCCCAATGTTATCAAGCCTTCACTGGTTACCCATTAAGTATCCTATTGACTTTAAAGTTCTTTTAATCACTTATAAAGCCTTAAACGGTTTAGCCCCTACCTACATAACAGAGCTTCTACCACAGTACAACCCATCACGCTCTCTAAGATCTCAAAACTCCAGACTTTTGATAACACCTAGAAGAACTAAATCCACCAAAGGGGGTGGAGCTTTCTCATACGTAGCACCTAAACTCTGGAATAGCGACCCCGATACTATTCGAGGGTCAGACACACTCTCCCAATTTAAATCTAGATTAAAGACACATCTATTCAGCCAAGCATTCACTTAATGCAAAATATGCTAAATAAACCACCGAGAGACTGCATTTATTAGATATTATTTACTAGAATAATCTTGATTGTTCTATAAACACCATGCACTGTGCTGTGTTTGACCTTTTTTGTGTTTTTCAGTTTTTCTTATTTTCTCCTGTAAAGCTGCTTTGGAACAATGCACATTGTGAAAAGCACTATATAAATAAAATTGAATTATTTGTTTGTGTTTGTTTCTTGTTATATTTTGTGTTATATGTCATCAATGAATACTGTGACCATGTCAATTGCTTAGTCCATTATCAGCTATATCACCTCCAAGTGCTTGCTGGGTTTAATTACATTTACTGTCATATATAATCTATAGGTGACTCCGGCATTCGCATCAGTCGAGATGAGTACATCAGCCAGGTGGCACGGGACATTGAAAGTAAATTGCCCAAAGTGTTTGACCTGGATGTGATCTGCAAGAAGTTTGGGCTCGAGATCTCCCCCACGTCTGTAGTGCTGCTACAAGAGCTGGATCGCTTCAACAAACTCACTGCCTTAAGGACACACTTAAGGGAAAATTACACTTAAGGTGCTTTATGCAACCGGGCCTAGGAGAGGTTGGAATGAGCAGTGAGTTTAACGACCAGATTCCTGTAATCTGGAGGAAACTTGCTCCAGACACTCTCAAATCTCTTGGAAACTGGATGATCCACTTTAAGAGACGATATGAACTGTACAGCTTGTGGGTGAGAATTTACAATCATAATACAGAGAAACCCAGACAGCCCGTTATTTGTTTTACTATAATGACAGATAACAACCTAAGCTACATTTATTTATTTATTTATTATCTATTATGATGTAAATGATCTTTATTTCTCTTACCATAGGTAGAGGAGGGAGAACCCAACGTTTTGTGGTTGTCAGGGTTACACATCCCAGAATCCTACCTGACAGCACTGGTGCAGGCCACCTGCAGGAAGAACGGCTGGCCACTGGACCATTTCACCCTGTGCACAGAGGTCACACAATACAGGAGTGAGGAAGAGGTCGATGTGAAACCAGGACAGGGTGAGAACACCCACATTCATACCTTCCATATACAATAGATTTTCCTTGAGTTCATTGAGACCCAATCATGATCTCCTTTGTATCAGGCTGTTTTGTATCTGGAGGGTGCAGACTGGGACACTGAAAAGGGCTGTCTGGTGCGCAGCAAACTGCCCATTCTGAAAATAACACCAGTCGAAGCACGCCACCTTAAACTCTAGGCAAGACACTATTATTTATCTTTGAATATAATGTTTTAAAACAGCTATAATCTATAAATATAAAGTTTTTCTGGATTATTTTGTATCTAGAATACCCTCTAGACACCAGTCTAGAGGAGGAACGCTATGGGTGTTGGACTGGTTTTTGAGGCTGATCTTCCCACCCCAAAACACATTTCACACTGGGTGCTGCAGGGAGTATGTCTGTGTCTAAATGCTGACTGAAACTGTCCATGTTTTTTTTTTATAATACACAATAAAATGTTTGTTCTTAAAAATGTGTGACTTGATTTCATTATCATTTAAAACACCTGTTTGTGAGCACGTTGTGGCAGCTTACAAAAACATTGTTGCAAAAACCTGTTGCACTTCTTGATTCCACATAGAAGTACTTTTAAAAAACTTTTTAGTTCTTATTTGATCTATTTTCTTCTTTCTCCCCCTTTTTTAACTCCATATAACACCGAGACTGAATATAGAATGAAAACAAGAAAACAAATGCATAGATGCATAGAAAACAAATAAAACCACAAAGACACTGAAAGATTTTAGATTCTTCTTGTTGCGTGTTTCTGTATCTGTGTTTTATCTTTCCTGAAAAGGATAGTTCACCCAAAAATGAAAATTAATTTACTCAGTCTCATGTCATACCAAACCTGACTTACTTTCTTCTGCGGAACACTGAAGAAGATTTTTTGAAGAAAACTGGTAGCCAAACAACATTAG
>NC_079896.1:17007161-17021551 GCF_024868665.1 Triplophysa rosa | reverse complement strand
TATTCAGTCTTTGCATAAGCCCTTCTGAACAAAATGTAGCGGAACTCCCTGGATCCAAGAATGCATATGCATGCAAAGCAAACTCCCTTTTCCCTGAGAAAGCATATCTTCTCCTTATGCGTTTTTGCATTAAACTGATCACACTCCTCCAATGGGTGATTATCAGAACAGCATAAGCAATCAGCCTTCTTTGAGTCTGATATTGAACTCCCAACTCCTAAACATGAGTCTATGTTTGCTACTGTAGTGGCAAACGTATTTCTCTTCATTCTTTCCTTGGACTGTAACTTGAATCTGGTCAATGTCTTAACTCCAACTCTTAACTCTTGACACCAAATGATGACTCTTGTATATCACCAAACAAAGGGTCAGAAAGAATCCGAACATGGCGTTCTATGAATGCGACCAGATCAATAAAGCAGGTTCGTCTTTTACATATTTCCATTGTTATAAGCTTTTATTCTCCACTGATCTCTCAGCTTGAATGGCAACTTTGAAATAACACTTCGCATGTTTGCAGGCATGACCATTTCTTGCAGGTACTGAAGCTCCCCCATTACATTGCAACAGCCACGCAAATATAAAGCATAAGCTTGTAGTGATTTCACAACCTCATTTTTTATGGCTTTCCAAACCAGAGCCTTTGCAATGTAAGTGGTAGCAATATTATATGCATTGCCAAAATGTTCCTGTAAAAGATTCTTAGCTACTATGTAACCACGCTCAGAGGCCAGGTGCTGACAACTACGTGCCAGCTCTTGTGGCTGTCCACGAGTAAATTGTTCCAAGTAGTACAAACAATCCGCTTTACTGGCTTTTTCTTCCACACCTTGTTCGAAAGCTTTTATAAAGGTTCTATATTGAAGAGAGTCCCCATCAAATATAGGAATATCTCTTGGTGGCAGTGACATTGAACGCTGTTGTTGAAGCAATGCAGTTGTAATCTCGTTTTGCCTATGCATGATTGTAAGTATTCCATCAGGTAGATCTTGACCAGTTGCAGCATAGTCTGTTGGTTGCTTGTTTTGAACTTGAAAACTTGTATGTTGTGATGTTCTCTGTACAACTGTTGCCTGCCGTTGAATATTGAAAGCATGCTGGTGATTTGTAGTAATGTTACTTGTTTTAGGTCACACATCAACTCTTTGTCCAGGTGGTAATGAACTGATACATTTTTTAAATTGTTTTTCCTGCATCAAGTTTGTGTTTCTTTGCCATAGGGTTTAATCCATTTCCAGATTTCCTTTTGTCTTCTTGCTTTTCTGAGTAGGAATTCATGACACACACAGATCCTTGAGAAGAGCTCCTTTTATCAAAAGCTTTTAACACTTCCAGCTTAGCAGTAGACGCAGCTAGTTCAGCCTCCAAATCCAGCTGTTCCCTTTTCCTCCTTAAGTGCTGCTCCTGCTCCTCAAGAACATGTCTTTCCTCTAGAGCTGCAACACGAGCCACAAGTGCAGCTCTATCTGCCTCGACTTTTATCCTTGTAGATGATGTAGTGCTGTTCCCACTACCACTCATACTGGTTTTATTTGGACGTTTACTTTCCACATTAGACATTCCACACTATCATTTGGATTAATGTCATCATCAACATTAGCATCACATTCTCTTACAACACATTACCTTCATTACTCAAAACGCGTTGTTTTTCATCATTAAACATCATTTTTGCATTAAACCATGTTTCATGTTTTTCCTGTTCATCAGGTGACAATAAACCCAATAAAGTGCATGCTTCTTGCATTATTCATACCTCAATGCATACATACCTCAATGAGCTCTTTGAGTGCATTTTGTACCAGTAATGTGTCACCAATTTGAAAATAACCTTGCAAGGATTTTATTATACTATCTGCTTTATTCAGCTTTATTCAGCATTAATATATTGTTTACTCTTGTTATATTTTAAGATTTATGTTTTAAATTGTTATTTTACAGAGGATTAATCGTATCCTTAAAGTGTATCCCATATCAAAATTGTCCTAAAACGCACTTACAATCATTTTAATCAGCTCATTCGCTATTAGCCCTCAGGCTGTTAGCATTACTAGCCTTTACTTATTGAATACTGCCTTTCTTACTGCCTACTGTACTCACCTATTACATTACTAATGGCTATTTTCAGCGTGTGTACCTCTAAGTGCAGATGAGGACACGTTCGAGCTTCAGTCGGAACTGGAGGCCATGGAGAAGCTGATCCAAGATCTACTAGAGAGGCAGACACGGCTGCGAAGCGTAAAACACTCTTTTAATCAAACACTCTGTTTTAATCAAACATTAGACTTAATTATATCTCAAGGAGTCAGTCTAACCAATATAGATGTTATACCTCAATGTGATGATGTCACCAATCACCATCTTATAATTTCTACACTACGCACTGCGGAAATAAACCGTATAACTCGCCATCGATAGGGTACAACAATTACCTCAACTTCTAAAGAGAGATTTGCACATAACTTGCCGGAATTGAACCAGTTGCTAACCTTACCGATAAATACAAAATTGCTCGATGATTTGACCAGCAACATGGGCACGATTTTCTCACACATTAGAAACTGATTTCTACTGAGATTTACATTTAGTCATTTAGCAGACGCTTTTATCCAAAGCGACTTACAAAGAGTTCAGGGAGCAATAAGCGATATGTCATACAGGAGCAATAATACAATAGGTGCCAATACAAAGTTACTGGTTTCAACAAAAGCTAGACCACTACATGTTGAGCGAAAGAGAGAGGATTAGTGTTAGAGGGTTAGAGAGGTTTTTTTCTTTTCATTTGTCTGTCAAGTATTCACAGAAGAGATGGGTTTTAAGTAGTTTTTTGAATGTTGTGAGAGATGTGGTTGACCGGACCGAGTTAGGAAGAATGTTCCACCAGGAAGGAGTTGTGAATGAGAATGAGCGGGAAAGCGATTTACTGCCCTTATGGGGAGGCAATACAAGACTGGTTTGCTGAACGCAGGGATCTTGATGGGGTGTAGGAGTGTAGGAGGGTGTGAAAGTATGCCGGTGCAGATCCAGTGATAGTCCTGTAGGCAAGCATTAGTGACTTGAATCTGATACAGGCTTCAACCGGTAGCCAGTGGAGAGAGATGAAAAGGGGTGTCACATGAGCCCTTTTGGGCTGTTGGAAGACGAGACGTGCTGCTGTGTTCTGAACCAGCTGGAACGGTTTGATGGCCTTTGCAGGAAGACCAGCAAGGAGAGCATTGCCAGTTGTCCAACCTTGAGATTACCAGGGCCTGGACAAGGAGTTGAGCCGCATGCTCAGTGAGATATGGTCTAACCTTTCTAATGTTGAATAAGGCATATCGGCATGACCGCGTTGTCTTTGCAATGTGATCATTGAAGGACAGCTGTTATCAAAATATGACTCCAAGGTTGCTGACTGTTTTGGAATGAGTAATTATGGTATTGCCAAGTTGGATGGTGAGATCGTGTTGCACCGTGGGGTTATTTTATATCACCAAACTATTGTCTAATATTATCCTTTCAAGATTTATTTTTCATATCAATGAAATAAATCTAATGAATCGTTATCCTATTTTCTATTTTATTTATTTAAAAGGAACGAAACTTAAGAAATACACCTCCTAATCATTGCACCACTAGTCAACTTACCTCACAAACATACCTGACATATCTCTCCTTGTTGCTTATTATGAATCTGGTGGACAATAGCTGAAGTTGTGTTTTCATTATTTACTATTAAGAAATTAAGAAGACCGGAAGAGAACACAGGAACATAAACTAACTACACCAAACTAGACAAGACAATTACCACACTAGACATGACTAAGATAACTAAACTAGACTTACATGGTGATAAAGGACAAGGCACAAGACCAGAGCAACAACACAGATGATCCAGCACAAGACAGAGGACACAAGGGCATTAAGTAGGGGAACAAATCAAGAGGGAACAGGTGAAGGGCATGAAACAATAAACAAGCAATAATGAGGAGAGGGCGGGAACAGACCGGAGAGATTATGGCAAGCCATAAGGGCCAAAATTACCCCTCTCCACATGAAACATGGGGTTCTGTCATGATCCTGCCACTAGACCACAAGAAACATGACATGATGCGGCAGAATCATGACACTGGAACAGTATTATAAAGTGAAAACCATGGTATCTTTTTAATAATTACTCAGATCTTACCATATCAGGTCTTAAGGGGCAGGGCTGCTCTGCCCAGCCCGCCCGCAGGAGGTGCTTGCTTAGTGATGGATGGAATGCTTGTTCTTCACCCAGTGGGGGAAGAAGGGCGGCAAAAAATAGCACGCTGACCCACCCAGGAGGGAGGAAGGTGCTTTCGCAGGCATACGCCCTTAAATGAAATACACACTTTTGAACAAAGCTCATGTTTTCTCGGGTTGTGTCACGTGTGTGTTGTGAAACGCTCTTACTTGTAAACAAACAGTAAACAGTGGACCACACGCCCATCAACAAGTTTTCTTCCTTCTATTCTTCAAATGTATATTTCTGCAGGCCCACGTCTCTGTGTCTGACAGGTAACGCACATGTTGCGGTGTCTGACGAACAGGTCGCGCGGGTGCGCGCAAATGGCGGGCATTTATCATCGCTGGCAAACAATATGACACATTTGCAGTTTTGATTGTATAGATATAGATTAATAGCCACTTCATCCAACGCTCTTTGTGTTCTGCGTGTTCTTAAGTTTCGCGCTACGAGGAGTGAGTAATCCTGCTTCAGATGATTCAGATCGTGCTGCGAACTGAACAAATCATTTGAACTGATTCATTAGCCTATTCAAATGGTTTTGCCCATTGTTCAATTAATGCTTTCAAAAGAATCGACTCAAAAGAATCGATCACTCGGGAATGCCCGTAAAAAGAGACGACAACCTTGAAATAATCAACGCTTTTTATAATTCATATTTTAAAATGAAGGAACGAAGGAACGTCACGCAATGTAAGTTATGTAACGAAGTAAAAGTACAGATTTTCTATTAGAAATTTACTTAAGTAAGAGTAAAATTACACACTTTTAATTTGACTTAAAAAGTACATATTCTCCAAAATGTTACTCAAGTAAATGTAACGAAGTAAATGTAGCGCGTTACTACCCACCTCCGTCGGCTGTCTGGTTCAGGTCACCTGGGAAATGTGTGGCTCGCAGGGAGCTGATCACCTGCGGACTCTACAGGAGGAGGCGTCAGGCAAGTCGTGTTAGCTGCCGTGAGCGAACACCACCCTGGCGGTTGATATACGCTACGGAAGTTGTGCTGTCCGACCGGACCAGCACGTGCTTGTCCTGCACGAGAGGTTGTAGCCCCTTCAGTGCAGATGGCACATCCAACAACTCTAGGCAGTTGATATGCCTGCGCAGGCGGGGGCCCGTCCATCGCCCCGACACTGCGTGCCCGTTGCACACGGCACCCCAGCCCTGCAGGGAGGCATCTGTCGTCACCACGACGTGCCTCATGACCTGCCCGAGAGGGACCCCCATCCGTAGAAAGGTCATTGAAGACCAAGGGGTTAGGGTGTGTCGGCAGAGAGGTGTAATCACCATCCACCTGCTGCCGGTGTGCCACGCTCTCCAGGGAACTCGACTCTGTAGCCAGTGTTGGAGCGGTCTCATGTGCATCAACCTGAGGGTTATCACCCCCGCCGAGGATGCCATGTGCCCAGGAGCCTCTGAAATTGTTTCAGGGGGACCGCTGACTGCTTGAAATATTCCAGGCAGTTCAAGACTGACTGAGCACGCTCTGAAGTCAGTCGCGCTGTAATGGAGACAGAGTTGAGTTCCATACCAAGAAAGAGGATGCTCTGCACAGGTGAGAGATTGCTCTTTTCTCGGTTGACCTGTGGTCCCAATCGATCTTGGTGCCGAAGCACTAGGTCCCTGTGTGTACATAACAGATCTCGCGAGTGTGTCAAGATGAGCCAGTCATCGAGTAAGTTTATTACCCGCACACCTCTCTCCCTGAGGGGAGTGAGGGCGGCTTCCACGATCTTCGTGAAGACTCGTGGGGACAGACCGAATGGGAGGACTCTGTACTGATATGCCCGACCCTCGAAAATGAACCGTAGGAACGGGAGATGACGAGGGAGAATCGAGACATGAAAGTAAGCGTCCTTCAGGTCGATTGCCATGAACCAATCTTGACATCTGATAGATGCCAGGATGCGCTTCTGCGTGAGCATCCTGAACGGCAGCTTGAGTAGGTGCCTGTTCAGGGTACGTAGATCTAGCAACCCCCGTTTTTTGGGGGGACAATGAAGTACGGGCTGTAAAACCCGTTGAACATCTCGGCTAGAGGTTCGAGCTTGATCACTTCCTCTCCAGAGGGGTGGCGACCTCGGCCTGAAGCACAGGAGCATCCTTGCCTCTGACTGAGGTTTGAGAGGATGCCCTGAAACTTTAGCAGGCGTCTGGGGAGTTGGATCGTGTAGCCGAGACGGATCGTATCCCGTAGTCACCGTGACGGTTAGGGAAGCTCTTTTCAGGCTCCCAGGGACAGGGACAGGGAGGCTAGGGGTACGTTCTGCTTCATCGACCTCCCGGGGGGTGGTTCGATGGCTTGGCAGTGTGGATCCCTCGCCACGGGGAAGCCCCCGGAGAGGAGATTGGCTCTGCTGATTTACCTGCCTGGCGATGATGTAGCACACCGCACCGTCGATTGAGAGTGCAAAGGGCTACTGATTATCCTCGACATTGGGTCTCGCCGCAACGTCGAGTTGCCGAACACCATCGTGTAGAGGGTGAGAGCGGCTGTGATAAACACCCAGACGATGATGTAGCACAACGCACCATCGATTGAGAGTGCTGAGGGCTGCTGATTATCCTCGACATTGGGTCTCGCCGTGACGCAACGTCGAGTTGCCAAACACCGTCATGTAGAGGGTGAGAGCGGCTGTGATAAACACCCAGAGAGAGAGGAAACTCTTAAAAGTGGGCTGTTGGGACGGGGCAGGAACCGTTCCGGATCGACTAACCAGCGATTGAATGGCTGGGGTCGGGCCCGATGGTATTCTCGATCTCCCTGAGGTCTTCCCATGAGGGCCGCTTCGGCTTCCGCCGCTGCCTCCGGCTGCTGACGGGGTGGTGGGCCAGGGCTGCGGGGAAGCAGATGGTGCACGAGATCTCGATGGCCGGAGGGCGGCCAAATCGTGGTGGTGGAGGATATTGCTTGATAGCCTCTGTCTGCTTCTTTGCCGTCGAGAACTGCTGCTCGACAGAATACCGAACAGCCCCCCCTTGCGAGATGGGTGCGTCGAGAAAGCGGACTTTCTCGGCATCACTCATCTGTGCAAGGTTCAGCCAGAGGTGTCTCTCCTGGACCACAAGTGTGGACATTGCCCGACCCAGGGCCCGCACGGTCACCTTGGTCGCCCGTAGAGCGAGGTCGGTGATGGCGTGGAGTTCCTGCATAAGCGCTGGGTCGGTCTTACCCTCGTGGAGCTATCTCGGCGCCTTGGCCTGATGTACCTGCAGGATGGCCATAGCGTGGAGAGAGGAGGCAGCTTGGCCCGCAGCAGTGTAAGCTCTTGACACCAAAGATGCCGAAAAACCTACATGCTTTGGACGGGAGTCTGGGTCGAGCCCCCCTGGGGGACTGCCTGAAGAAACTGTCTCTGATGAGAGGCAGGTCTCGAGATGTTGAAAGAACATGAGCGCACGAGTGCGAACGCACACAAGCGAACTAACATACACAAAAGAGCTGCCTCTCCTCAGAGACAGTTTCTTCAGGCAGTTTTGCTTCAAGCTAAATCAACGGAATCACGGCTTGCTCGGAACACATCAGGACCCTTTGATACGCGCGCCAGCACGTGTCTCGAGAAACAAAGAAGCCAATGCAAGTATCTGAACTATTACTAACCAGTTGCGGGTTTGCCCCTTTTAAGCTTTGCCCCTTTTAAATAAGGAGATTTGTCCTTGATGGTTCGTGCAGATGTGAATAGCCGATTTAATACTGCCTTTTTCTTTGCTTTATCTATTTCTTTCATTCTTTACTGCTTTTTCGTTGTATGTTTGTTTGTTAGTGTTTGTTTCTTTGTTAGTAGTTGGTTTTAGTTCCCCCGTAGTGTAGATAAATAAACTGCATGTGTATCCACGCTCAAATTGTTTCTGTGTTTATTTATCACATATCAAGGTCACTTAAACTGCTTGATTTCGTTAAGATTTCTGAAAGTGGTACTGTACTACAGTAAGAATATTGTTTTTCCAGACCAGGGGAGTAATATTTCTTAGAGTTGATATACGATCTGCTGATCACTCGGTGGACGAGTGTATTTAGTTTGTCGCTGTTATTGGCTCTGCTGCATCAGGTAAAGTGTATAAAATAATTAATGGTTAATCACCATTAATTATTTGTAGGTTACTGTGTTTAAACTCATAGTTTACCCGAAATACACTACATATATTGGTGGAGAATGCGCGGGCAGTTTTAAACCTTGTTTTGTGAGCAGAACTCAGTGACTATTCATGTGTGTTTCTATGGGTGTTGCCGAAACCTAATACTCTCTTAAATGGCACTTCATGTATGAATGAAGGTGTGGAACCACCCACCTATCCTTGGCAGACTCTTGAGCTTCTTGCAGAGAAAACCTCAGCCTCTGTCATAGAGTTAGTGACAATATAAAGACGAAGAAATCTCTTTATAGCGCACTATGCTATTATTTAACCGCCCTAAATTGAGCGAAGAAATCCTCTTTTAGCACGAAGAAGGTTAAGCGAGACTCGCTCCCTTAAGTTACTGCGCCAAAACAAGCCTCTGTGACCTGTTTAGGAAAAGCCCAAGGTACTTGTTAATGATGGTTAAGCTAACTGCAAATTTAATGTGACCCTATAAAACAAAGAAATCTTTCATAGAGAGTCCCGATATCGTTTGACCGCCCTAATCTGAGCGAAGAAATTCTCTTGTTAGCGCGAAGGAAATAGTGGAGCGAATTTCCTCCTTAGTTCATGTACAGACGAATTTTGTGTAGATCGAAGCATTGCGTGTTCCAATGCTTTTCATCTAAGACGCACCGCTCCCCGAAGTTTAACCATTAGACTAGCTAACTAATGCGTGCTTTCTTGTTGTCTCTTTTTGAGTAGACGAGGCGGAAGGACACTGTTTTACTGTATATGTATTTTACTGTATATTGTATAGTTAAACAGTAGATGACGACCGTTTAAAGGGGAGTGTGATAAAAATCTTGATCAAGTTAATTGTACGACGGCGAAGAAATCCCGTTGTGTTTTCTTGTTTGTTACTGTGTGTTTTAACGCAGTGTTGGGCAGCGAATAAATCCTGCCATGTGTCAGGGCATCTAGCGAGCTGACGCGGAACTCGGATCCACCGAGATCAAACGTAACCATCCGTGACGCTTCCCAGCAGGCAATTTGATTTGAATTTATATCAATTTGACGTCAAATGCTGTAACATCATTTTCTTGTAGACCCAGTTTGAATTTCATTATTTAATCTGTGTTTTACGTTATTCTTGATGTAAATTCTTGTCAACAGCAATTGCCGCTGGAATGTTTTTTTTAAAGTGATTGTTAAAGTCTTTGTGTAAAATGAGAGTTAAACGTGAAACGGAATCGCATTGAAGTCTAGGGTAGGGTGTTACATCCCACTAACACCAGAGGGCAGTGTGTTGGAAGTGCCTAACATTTTCCTAACTCCGCCCCTTCCTCCCCGACTTCCCTTTGGCGTGGCTCGACCACGCCACCTTGTGGGTCCTCTCAGTCAGTCTTTTCCCTCTTTAACTCATCTCATTTCCGTTTTTGTTGTTTTGATTTCTCAGTTATTTTGTTCATTTACTTTTTGAGTTTTATTTTCAGCTTAATTAATTATTATTATAAGAATAATTAGTTTTCGGGTTTACGTGGTTTTAATTTTGTTTTCAGTTATTTAAATATTGTATGTTTCTTTTTTTGTTTCATTTCTCATTATTCCCTATACTGCTCCCTACCTAGGAACATAATTAATTAAATTTGATTTTAATTAATTCACTGGGCTCGCAAATCTTAAAGTTTTGACCTTTTATTTTGCTCTTCTGGGTTATTTCCAGCTATGCCATTAACGCTAGCCCTGTTCAGCCTTTGTGTTTCCCTATAGGTAGCACTTCCTCTAAGGCACCTGGGTAGTGAAGTGACGTCTCTCTCCTCAGTGGTGTCTGGTGGGCGGATTTGCCTGTCCTGGCGTGCCTGGCACTGGCGGCGGATAGCCTCGGATACCTCAGTCCCTGCACTCTAGGTGACGGCACGCAGGGAGACTTCAGCCACTGGCACTCCAGTGCAAGTGGGGACCAATAGCGCTGACTGGTGCACTGCAGCAATTTTGGGGTATATAATGCCGGGAAGTGCCACTTAGCGGGAAGAAAAGCCTATGGGCTATGTCTGTTGTGAGTGGCACCCCCGGGTAAAATCCCAATTTTCTCTGTGCCCGTCAGACGGTTACTCACTAGGTACTGCCAGGTTGGGCTGAGAGTTGTGAGTGTTTGTGTGGTCGCACCTGGGTGGCGTGTAGGGCAAGAGATCTGAGGGGCCTGCCGCTGTGTGTCCAGAAAGGCCGGAGAGTTGGACCTGCTTTACTGGTACCCACCTGGAAGCCCTCACTTCACGCCCAGGTCTATTAAATAAGGTACAGCCCCTACTGAGTTGCTATAGGCGGAAAGAGAAGTAGGAACTCTCCCTTCCACCCCCGTTAATCTGTTTATTTTGTCCCTGTTGTTTTGAGTTTAGCTGCCTCCCTAGCCTATATGACACCATAGCGCCCCCTAGCTGCAGACCCCGTCATAACTCAATAATGTTGCCAACCAGCTGATCCAAGTAAGGCAACCCTCTCTGTTCCCTCTTCTATCGTTTAATTTTTGTTTTAATCCTGTCCTGTTTTACCTTTAGTTTTCTAGAAGACTGAATCTGCATGAGCCATCAGGGAATTCTCAGTAATGTTTTGATGAAGTAAACTACCCCAGTCAGTAGAATGACCCCCTAAGTTTCAACCCATCGACACATTTGCTCATACTTTTTCCCTGTACACACATACCCACACACACACCTACTATCCACCCTGCCAAATCACTGACAGGATAAATAGGTGTTTAAGTTCCGCCACTAACTGTTCACCCCAGTTAGCTGCACAACACATGACATTTAAGTGTTATAGAGCTCACTTCAGCTTGTAGGGACTTGCATTGGCCCCTTTGTGCTCTTCTCCCTTGCCCCCAGTGCGCCAGCATGTCCAGACCATCCAGTCCTGTCACCTGCCAGACCATCTGGAGACCAGGCAAAGCGATGCGACGGACCAACATCTGCACACAGCAACTGCGCTGAGAGCTGTTGGTTGGACGACCTAAACTAGCGAAGGGACCACGATCTAAACCAGAGCTACAACTACAGAGAGCCAACAAACTCATCTGAAGTGCACAGTCAGGATCATCGGTGACCACGACCAGATCGTCCTACTAGAGCCAGGAGCACGTGCAGAACCGCCTAGACCAGCTGGACCTGCAAATGACAGCGGATGAAGAGGACCAGGAGCTACAGGAGGAGATGAAAGCTACAAGAGTTTTTTGCAACACAGACTGAGCGAAGAGAGCAATTGGAGCAGATGCCAGAGAGGAGCTGGTAGGAAAACTCCAACATGGAGAAGCTCTCTTCATAATGGCCCCGCTGACAGCAATACCATTCCACGGCCAAGGCCATGAGCAAGCAGTCCACGCTGAAGTCCAAGCCATGACTCAGCAATGGAACCAAAAGGAACTGAACATATCTTGCAGACTACAATGTGAACAGACAGGAGAATGCAACAGAATCGTTCCTGTCCAGCCTCCCCAGCTCAAAAGCCCAAAGCTGCGAAAGGGGGGATAGCAAAATCCCACTGTTCACACCTTACTAGCCAGCAAACACAGAGGGGTGGGGCAGGAATCATCCAGAAGAACCTGCAGACACACACCCTGCGTGTCCCCACAGACCCCAGCAAGCTGGCCAGAAACATGACAGCTGTCACCACTTAACGCTGTCACTCTGAACTCTGCAGGAGGCCACAACAAACTCCTACCTGCAAAACATTGACTCTTAGGCAGGAACACTGCCCAGTGTGACCACACAAGACAGATCACCTGCTTAGGATCACCTCCAGCCTAGAGGACCACAGCATCCTATGACAGCAGTTAGAAACTGTCAAAGCGGATTACAGCAGCTACAACACCTCTGCTACAGCCAGCATCCGAGCCTACATGAGAGGACGGAACAGGCCGAAAGGGAAGAAGACTTCAACGCAAAACTCTCCTGCCTCAGAAATCCGCATCACACTGTAAGTCATCACCTAAGCGCTATGGCCTTCTTCCGCCAAGATCACCTGATATCTGCGGAACTCAGCCCATAAGACCTACAGAGAACATAGCGCTGCCTCCATAAAGACTGTTTAAATCCTGCCTATCTCTGCACATCACAAAGAAATGACTCTGGAGGGTGCACCACAGCAGCAGATCTTCAGCAGAGACTCAGCAGATGTTACAGCCTGCCGGGAACAGCCAAGCACCAGACAGGATGCCCTGAGACAACATGGAGCTGACCACTTTCGTCGGACACGGAAGACGGTGCCCCGTGGAAACCCAGCTGGCTACCTAGGAGCCACTGACCTGTTCCGGCCCAACAGTCATCAAGGAATTCATCTAAACACCATGGATGACACCTGTCCAGAGAGCAAAACTGTGCAAATACGTCTGAGCCAGCAGAGATCCTGAGAACACCAAAGGAGCTGATTCTACAAGAAACCTCAACAGGAGGATGTAAAAATCCAAGTCAGACTCTTTTCTACCACGAGTGGCATGAGAAACGAATAACCCTCATGAATGCCCTCCTACTGAGAAAACGTCCAGATCTCTGCAACCTGCTTGTCGACCACAGAGACAGTCATCCTAACACAAGATGAGCATGGCACCCAGACCGCATCTCAGCAGATGGCTGACTACCCAGAACAAGCCGAGACACACACATGCGGCCATCAACTGAGGTATGACTGAAACAAGAAGTTCCCACAAACATGACCAACAGCTCCACAAGCATGTACACCCCATGTACTGTACATATCACAGATGGACACACGCCCTCTCTTCACCAGCAAAGACCTGCTGAATTGTTTTGAGCCTCTAAGAGACTTTAACCGTTACAAAAGAATTGGGCTCAAGTACGGGAACTTCAGCTTTCCAGCCAGCCACCTCGTCTGAAATGTCCTGCCTGACTGTTGTGACCTGGCAATGCATCTCAGCTGGTCGCGAGAACTCAGTCTCATGGTCGAACCAGCCAACGACCCAGACGTTTTTCTGCCCTTACATGCCTAAGGCACATCACCAAGTGGCACGATGATAGCAGGCACCATAAAGGAACTGTTCCCACGCTCTCCACAACAACACCAGCATCAGACATTTCCTCTTCTGTCAAGTGCGCGCAGTTTCCATTGGACTCATGCCTGTCAACCACGGCCATGGCCTAGGACACCCGTGCTTTGAACTTGAAATGGAATAACCAATGCTGTAACTGCTACTTCCTGGTTCTTGTGAATCTAACAGCCCCATGGGGGGCCCTGTCAGGTACGAGAACTTTCTGACAGACTGGACTAGCCCAGAGCTTCGCACTCTGGTGAATAAATGAGACTATAGCATCTCCATTCACCAAAAGGGGTCACTGTTCAACTCAACACACAGTGTGACCAATCCCTCAACCACACATATTCAATGGATACGTGGAGCATGGCCCACTCTGGAAGCCCCACCCCCTTTTTACTGAATAAGTCATCTTTTGCAGTGACATACTGTACAAGCGACTACATTTACCAAAGACTTTGAACAATGCCTTCATGAAGAGCATGACAGCGGATTACCACCCTAAGGAGATGGACAATGCCCTGCACCTGCCATCAACTGCAAGTGCTAGAGCTGCTCTTCACAAAAGACAATGATGCAGAAATAATGTCAACTATGTGGCCCCACTCACAGAACCACATGACATTACATCCCAAGCTAGCTGCATCCCGGGCTACACAGAACACCACCTACAAGGTTCGTGAACTGTTAAAGGAACTGCCCACTCATGTTAATGAGCGCTCAAGATGGTGCCATGTACACACCAAATGGCACCTGCGCTTCACCACATGCCTGATCTACCCTTGCTGAATGGAGTTCCATGCCTAAGGCCATCAAACGTATTGTGTAACTTAGTCGACACGCGCCGGATGGCTAGTTATGGACGCTGCGCGCCGACGACCCCAAATTTTTCCCAGGTCAGCCGGCGGTGCCGAAACGAAGGGGAGAGCGCCCGCGATCGAACGGAAGCGTCATGGGGCGGCGGCAACGCCCGGGGGACCCCAGAAAAATGCCCAAAGTGCCTAATTTTTGAGTCACGGAACGAAGGGTTAGGCGCTC
>NC_079896.1:16981237-17007108 GCF_024868665.1 Triplophysa rosa | reverse complement strand
TTCCTATGAATACTTCTTATAAGTGGGATGTACAACAGAGCTTATAAGTGGGATGTACAACAGAGCCCAAAAGTGCACATATGCACAAAATGACACAAAATGATCAGAATTATGCACAATACTGGTCACAAGTAATTTGATGCAGTGCACTTATTTTTCAAGGATTTTGTGATTGAGCAACATGAGTATTTCTGATATTGAAAAGTGTTACAATGTTAAGGCAGAATGTTCATTATGTGTGTTGGCCGTTACTGATAGTGACACAAATTAAGACATAGCAACCTTTGAGAAGTATGGTGTCATTGTGAAGGTAGAGAAAGTTGTTCCCTGTTTAGGGCAGACAGAACAATCCATCTTTATAGTTTAAGTTGATGCACACACTTCTGTCAGTCCCCTTGAGCCTAATTTCCCCTTAGAAATTAAGAATGTGCGAAACCCAGCAGTTACATGGTATTCAGATAGCATCAAAGTGCTAGTGCAGGCCCCTTCTCAGGCCCATGCCCCATTACCAAGTTAATCCAATGAATCAAGTAATGACAGTGATAATGCTGAGCCCGGAGAAGCTTCTTCTGATGACAGTGTATATATTCCAAAGACGTATATCGAAAGACAGCCCTTCAAAAAGCCCAAATCAAAGTCACGTGCCTTTCATTCAGATAGCAAGCCTGATCCTGCTGTGAGGCAAAAAGTGCCAAAGCATGTCTCGAGCACACTTACCAATGATGGCCTAAACTCTCCTGAGATACAGCGTATAGTGGTTGAGCACGTCATTAAAAATGATGCTTTCGCTGCACAGAAGCACTCCAAATGGCTGCGTTCAATTTCAGGAAAGGTACCTAAGCCACCTGGTGAAGCTGACTTTGATACTTGGTGTCTTCATGTTGACCTTATGTTGCAGGATTCTCTTCCTGTAGATATCCAGAGGAGAAAAATCGTAGAAAGCCTCTTACCACCAGCCTCCAACGTGGTTTAACAGCTTGGATCCACAGCTCCTCCTACACACTATGTGAAGCTCTTAGACTCTGAATATGGCTTAGTCGAGGATGGTGATGAAATCTTTGCTCGTTTCCTAAACACCAACCAAGATCCTGGTGAGAAAGCATCTGATTACTTGCAAAGATTACAAACACTGCTTAATAATGCTGTTAGGAGAAATGGTATAAAGCATGGTATAAAGCAGTCATCTGCAGATCGTCAGTTGCTGAAACAGTTTCAGCGTGGATGCTGGGATCAATCATTAATACTTACTCTTCAGCTTGAATCCAATGCAAAGACACAACCTGATTTTGCAGAGCTTTTGTTACTGCTCAAAACTGAGGAGGTGAGATGTGCAGCAAAACTGGACAGAATGTGACGACACCTAGGCAGTTCAAAGCACAAAGCAGTTAGTCACAAGCGATCTGTTGTTGACATGTCTCCGTATGGTGATTCAAGTATGTTACAGACCTACATATCAGAAACGGAGGCTTTGTGAAGACAAGTGGCTGATCTTCAAATGCAGCTTCGGTCCACAAAGTCTGAAAAAAATAAGAAACATGAGTCCAAGTTAATTGAAAACCCAGGGACTGTGATACCTAAAGTGGAGATACAAGCTCAACAGGTAACGGCTAAATCACCAAGACCCTGCTTTTGTTTCAGATGTGGTGAAGATGGTGTAGGGTATGGTCGGATCAAAGTTTACCATGTGTGATCGTAAAACACAGTAACCTCTCAGCAGGACTACGACCAGGCACCAACAAGTCTGGCCAACTGTCCTATTTTCAACACCTTCATCACTGACCAGGACAGATTCGTATACTCTCCCCTGGACTTCAAAGGAGGTTCTTGGGGGAGGACAGGACTGTTCACCAAAGTGAGAAAAGCCATGTGGCCCCCAGGGACTGAGAGCCTCAAATTCTTCCAAAAGAATGTCTCTTTCTCTTTCCTTAGCCACAAAAGACTGGTTTAAAGTGTATTCACATGAATCTCCACATTGTATGCTTGTCTCTATGTTATTCTCCTTCACCTATAACCTCAAAGGCATATGTGCTTAGTGGTATTTTGTGTATATTTACATTCTTGTCCAAACTACAGGTCAATGTAATTGTAACCCTTTCATGTTTCATATCTACGTGTTTCCCTTTTCATGTCTTAGAATATGGTGTATAGTACAGTAATGTATTTTATACCATACTCATTTTATTCTATTCTAAGTCTATTCCTGCTCCATCTCCCAGGCGACCATAAAAGCAAATGAGTTAGTGTGCCGGACAAAGAAACATGTTTTCGCACGCAAAACTATCTCACCACATTGGATTGCCCACCTTGGAGGGGCGTGATGCCCTCTTTGTTAAAACATCTAAACATGCAGGAAAGCTTGCTCTTTTGTGTATATTCGTTCGCTTGTGTGTGTTCGCGCTCGTGCGCATTCGCTCGCTCGTATTCTTTAAACCTCTCGAGACCTTTCTCTCCTCAGAGACAGCTTCTTCCGGCAGTTTGTTTCAGCTAAATCCGACGGACTCACGGCTTGCTCCGAACACATCAGGACCCTTTGATACGCGCGCCAACACGTGTCCCGAGAAACAAAGAAGCCAATGCAAGTATCTGAACTATTGCTAACTAGTTGCATATGAGCTTTGCCCCTTTTAAATAAGGAGATTGTCCTCGATGGTTTGTGCAGATGTGAATAGTTGATTTAATACGGCCATTTTCTTTGCTTTATCTATTTCTTTCATTCACTACTGTTTTACGTTTTTTGTTTGTTTGTTAATGTTTGGTTTTTGTTAGCTAGTTGATTTTATTTCCCCCGTAGTGTAGATAAATAAACCACATGTGAATCCACGCTCGAATCGTTTCTGTGTTTACTTATCACATATCAACGTCACTTAAACTGCTTGATTTCGTTAAGATTTCTGAAGTCGTACTCTACTACAGTAAGAATATTGTTTTTCCAAGGCCAGGAAAGTAATATGTCTTAGAGTTAATATACGATCTGCTGATCACTCACTGGACGGGTATTTAGTTTGTCGCTGTTATTGGCTCTGCTGCATCAGGTAAAGTGTATAAAATAATTAATGGTTAATCACCATTAATTATTTGTAGGTTACTGTGTTTAAACTCATAGTTTCCTCGAAAAACAGTACATATATTGGTGGAGAATGCGCGGGCAGTTTTAAACCTTGTTTTGTGAGCAGAACTCCTGACTATTCATGTGTGTACGTGAGACGTAATCGCGTTGAAGTCTAGGGTAGGGTGTTACATCTCACTAACACCAGAGGGCAGTGTGTTGGAAGTGCCTAACATTTTCCTAACTCCGCCCCTTCCTCCCCGACTTCCCTTTGGCGTGGCTCGACCACGCCACCTTGTGGGTCCTCTCAGTCAGTCTTTTCACTCTTTAACTTCTCTCATTTCCATTCTTATTGTTTTGATTTCTCAGTTTATTTTGTTCATTTACTTTTTGATTCTTATTTTCAGTTTAATTAATTATTATTATAATAAAAATTAGTTTTTGGGTTATGTGGTTTTAATTTTGTTTTCAGTTATTTCAATATTGTAGGTTTCGTTTATGTTTCATTTCTCATTATTCCCTATACTGCTCCCTACATAACATACATACAGGAACATAATTAATAAAATGTGATTTTAATTAATTCACTGGGCTAGCAAATTTTAAAGTTTTGACATTTTATTTTGCTCTTCTGTGTTATTTCCAGCTATGCCATTAACCCTAGCCCGGTTCAGCCTTTGTGTTTCCCTATAGGTAGCACATAAGGTACAGCCCCTATGGAGTTGCTATAGGCGGTAAGAGAAGTGGGAACTCTCCCTTCCACCCCCGTTTCCACCAACTGTTTATTTTGTCCCTGTTGTTTTGAGCTTAGTTGCCTCCCTAGCCTATATGACACCATAGCGCCCCCTAGCTGCATGCCCCGTCATAACTCTAGTGTTGCCAACCAGCTGAGCCAAGTAAGGCAACCCTCTTTGTTCTCTCTTCTATCTTTTAATTTTTGTTTTAATCCTGTCCTGTTTTACCTTTAGTTTTCTAGAAGACTGAATCTGCATGAGCCATCAGGGAATTCTCCGCAATGTGTTGATGAAGTAAACTACCCCAGTCAGTAGAATGACCCCCTAAGTTTCAACCCATCGACACATTTGCTCAGACTCTTTCCCTGTACCCCCACACACACACTTACTATCCACCCCGCCAATTCACTGCCAGGATAAATAGGTGTTTAATTTGCGCCACTGACTGTTCACCCCAGTTAGCTGCACAACACATGACATATAAGTGTTATAGAGCTCACTTAAGCTTGTAGGGACTTGCATTGGCCCCTTTATGCTCTTCTCCCTTGCCCCCAGTGCGCCAGCATGTCCAGACCATCCAGTCCTGTCACCTGCCAGACCAGCTAGAGACCAGGCAAAGCGATGCGACGGACTCCTGCCTGGGACAAACATCTGCACACGGCAACTGCGCTGAGAGCTGTTGGTCGGACGACCTAAATTGGCGAAGGGACCAAAATCTAAACCAGAGCTACAACTACAACTACAGAGAGCCAACAAACTCATCTGAAGTGCACAGTCAGGATCATCGCTGACCACGACCAGATCGTCCTACTAGAGCCAGGAGCACGTGCAGAATATGGAGGAATTTCATGATATGTCTTTATGTTTTTGATCTGTCTTTATGTTTTTGATCATTATTCACTATGTATTGCTCTTCGTTTTAAACACATTTGTATGAGATTCTGAAAAGCACCCTGCACAGCTGTGTTTTTGATGTCTGGCAGTGTTTATGAAATCTGGGGACTTTTTCCGGCCCCAACCCTACAGTATGACCAAATCTGGGCATGTTCCGCCCCGTTACTATGACTACAATCTACATTGAGCAAGGCCACAGTTTTGCCACAGATAAAGACAAGAGAAGGAGGTGAAGAAGGGGAAACAAGACATGATGACCATGACATAATTGTGGTGGGCGAGGATATATATAAATACATTTAAAAAATGAAGTAATAGCCAGCCTACCACGAATAGATATGCACCTTGTTGCCTGGGACATAATGGTGGCAGAAAATCAACAATTGGTTAATAGAAATAAGAGATAACGGGAATCTATCTGATTGGTTTTAGAAAGGACCACCTTTCAGAAGTTTTACTATAACTGTAGACTGAAAACACTTGGTTTTTAGATGACTTAGAACATCTCACTTTGTTTGACTTGAGCAAATAAAGTTAACTCCTTGACACCTGGACCTTCTTTGTCTGAGAGATTTTTTGAACTACAAGACCGATATTTTTACCACAACAAGAACCGCCTAGACCAGCTGGAGCTGCAAATGACAGCGGATGAAGAGGACCAGGAGCTACAGGAGGAGATGAAAGCTACAAGAGTCCTTTGCAACACAGACGGAGCAAAGAGAGCAATTGGAGCAGATGCCAGAGAGGAGCTGGTAGGAAAACTCCAACATGCAGAAGCTCTCTTCATAATGGCCCCGGCTGACAGCAATACAATTCCACGGCCAAGGCCTATAAAGGCCATCTGCAAGCAGTCCACGCTGAAGTCCAAGCCATGACTCAGCAATGGAACCAAAATGAACTGAACTTATCTTGCAGACTACAATGTGAACAGACAGGAGAATGCAACAGAATCTCTCCTGTCCAGCCTCCCCAGCTAAAAGCCCAAAGCTGCGAAAGGGGGGATAGCAAAAGCCCACTGTTCACACCTTACTAGCCAGCAAACGCAGAGGGGTGGGGCAGGAATCATCCAGAAAAACCTGCAGACACACATCCTGCGTGTCCCCACAAACCCCAGCAAGCTGGCCAGAAACATGACAGCTGTCACCACTTAACGCTGTCACTCTAAACACTGCAGGAGGCCACAACAAACTCCTACCTGAAAAACATTGACTCTCAGGCAGGAACACAGCCCAGTGTGACCACACAAGACAGATCGCCTGCTTAGGATCACCTCCAGCCTAGAGGACCACAGCATCCTATGCCAGCAGTCAGAAACTGTCAAAGCGGATTACAGCAGCTACAACACCTCTGCTACAGCAAGCATCCGAGCCTACATGAGAGGACGGAACAGGCTGAAAGGGAAGAAGACTTCAATGCAAAACTCTCCTGCCTCAGAAATCCGCATCACACTGTGAGTCATCACCTAAGCGCTACGGCCTTCTTCCGCCAAGATCACCTGATATTTGACACCTGACATCAGCTTTACACTGTTCGCACACTCTCCACAACTACACCAGCATCAGACATTTCCTCTGCTGTCAAGTGCACGCAGTTTCCATTGGACTCATGCCTGTCAACCATGGTAACGGCCCAGAACACCCGTGTTTTGAACTTGAAATGGAATAACCAATGCTGAACCTGCTACTTCCTGGTTATCACAAACCTCACAGCCCCATGGGGGGCCCTGTCAAGTGCTAAAACTTTCTACTAGACTAGGACAGCCCAGAGCTTTGCACTCTGGTCAATAAATGAGACTGTAGCACCTGCATTCACCAAAAGGGGTCATTGTTCAGCTCAACACACAGTGGGACCAAGCCTTCAACCACAAATATTCAATGGAATACGTGGAGCATGGCCCACTCTGCAAGCCCCACCCCCTTTTTACTGAATAAGTCATATTTTGCAGTGACATACTGTACAAGTGGGACAACACTCTGCACTTGCCATCAACTGCAAGTGCTAGAGCTGCTCTTCACAAAAGGCGATGATGCAGAACTAATGTCAACTACGTTGCCCCACTCACAAACCACATGACATTACATCCCAAGCTAGCTGCATCCCGGGCTACACAGAACACCACCTACAAGGTTTGTGAACTGTTAAAAAGAACTTCCCACTCATGTAAATGAGCGCTCAAGACGGTGCCATGTACACACCAAATGGCACCTGCGCTTCACCACATGCCTGATCTACCCTTGCTGAATGGAGTTCCATCTGAAAGCTGGACTTGCCAAACACTGCCTTAACACTGGTCTACAGTGACAACGTGACCAGAACGAAAGGAGGGTAGCCGAGCACCAGCTGAACACGGCTCTTACCACAGCCTGAGCACCCAGATGACAAGAGCTGCTCCGTGCTTCACAAGCCATCCAGCGATGTTCCATTCACATCAGAACACAGAAGGTAACCATAGAGACCGGTGGTTACCAAAAACCTACCCGCCCATCCCAAGCATTACTTCTAAGCCACAGCTACCACCTCACGCTGCCCGCATCACACCCACCCACACTGGCTCTGCCTAAAATACAGCTTCGCTAAAGCAACCACCAATGCTCACAAGCGATGCTAAACACCTCCCTTTCACGATGTCCAACCTTGCTGCGTCTGATAAGCAAAATCCTCTAGTCTGTTCCTGTAACAACACTGCGCCACGGCACGCAACTTTTCAGGATCAAAGGGGGGTCATGCTGATGTATGCCTATGATGCACCATGGGCCAGATACCACGACACCAAAGCCACTAACACACAAAGAAGTGGCGCACTGCCCTGGCATGCCGCGACAGAGCACATCAGTAGATGTTGAATTGATTCTAGCTACAACCAGCAAACTTCACACCCTCACTATGACGCAAAACAGCCACCTCCCCAGGGTATAACATCAAGAAAGATTGTGTGTGACCTATGCCCAGGTCAACAAGGGGCAACTTTGACCTTTTACAATCACACGCAAGTTCACCAAGTGGGTAGAGTACCACCCAGCATCCCACGAGTCAGATCACTGCATCACAGCACACCTCCACATGTTCTCAGGTTCAGACGGCCACTGATAACCAGCTCAGACAGAAACGCCCACTCCAGGACCGACATCAGGCACAGAGGTTTTGGAAACCAACGAGCATACAAACATAACTCCATTCTCTGAAGTCTCAGCCGGCCAAATGTAAGGAACCAACTGAACAACGAGCAGTACGCTGGAGAAGTATGTGTCTGTTAACATGTAAACTGAGATGGGAACAGCCCCCTTGTGTCCACCGCCATCAAAGGGACCTCAAACCAACCGACGTGTGTGTCTCTTTTTGATCTGATGGCTTAAGCTCAGACAATACCACCACAACATCCAAAGTGCCAGCCAAGACACTTCAACCTTGTCACACCCTACACCACTCACCAGTACTTCGATGAAACACACCGGAGCATGACACCTGCTTTTGCTCTGTAATCACTGCAGAAAACATGAAGCATGCTGCACCCGGCAAGATTCACAAGAGGAACATGATGTGGATGACAAGATTTGATGTCATAACAACTACGTGAGACAACCTCCCATCTGTTGTCCAAGAAACTTCTGCCATCTTAGGGCCAACCAACATTCCTTCAAGCCCATCTTGCATACTCTCTGGGTAGTGCAATCCCTCTGCACATAGCCCCCGAGCAAGGCGAGATAGCATTTTTACTGAACCTACCTATTATCGAGGCCAACAACATTTATAGGCTCAAAGACATTGTTAATGTTGGGTTTTGGCAAGGGAACACACACATCAGGATACACATCCCCCCCACCCCCCCACCGACGTGGTGGCCTACCACGACAGCAATGACCAGCTGTACCTAGCCCCAAACCTGTGCTTGTGCACCCTGACCAAAGACATCCATTACCTCTGCCCCAGTAAGCCTTTCCTCCGGGACAACACCGAGGGAATCTGTGGGATGCACCCCATGAGGAGTGACACCCGCTGCCCAGCGGAAGCTAAACCCCGGGTCCAAGTCACCTACACTCAGGCTGAGATCGCTGAGATCTACGACCGCTGGCTAGTCAACACCCCAGCCCGAGTAGCAACTTTAACCTACAACCAGCATGATACCGCCACCTGCATCAGCCTGCTAAATCAAACCATGTGGATTCAAGTCCCAAAGGACGCAACCCTGCACATAGATGACCTGGCACTATACCATTTACCCAGTGAGGAATACAATGCCAGTCTGGAGATCTCAACCTTCTTCAGGAACTATAACTTCACTCTTGGTCCTGAACTAGAAATGAGGATTGCAGAGGAGGGGCCCCAGCTGATCGATATCACCCCCATCGACCAGGCCTTACAGACTCTGGATCGGATGTCTGCTCTCGCCAAATCCCCTGTTGTCCGGCCCTGGACTGCCGCGGACACTGCACTGTGCCTAACCACCACATTAGGGTATGCCCTTATTCTTGGCTTGTCCTTCGTCCTTTACAGAAGGGTCAACGGAACCCAGGAGTCAGTGAACAAGTGTACGGCGGCGTTTCCTCGGGCATTCAAACGGAGCCGCGAGAAGAGAGGCACGCAAGCTGAGCCCGAACCTAACCTCCTTGAGTTTAACCCACTGCCAGTGCGCCACAGCACTGAGGACCAGTAAGACCCACCTGTCACCTCGACCATTACGATCCAGACAACCGTCGGCCGTCTTAGCTTCTACAAATCCCGCCGTCCGAAAGGGGGGAGATGGAGGGTATGGTCGGATCAAAGTTTACCATCTGTGATCGTAAAACACAGTAACCTCTCAGCAGGACTACGACCAGGCACCAACAAGTCTGGCCAACTGTCCCATTCTCAACACCTTCATCACTGACCAGGACAGATTCGTATACTCTCCCCTGGACTTCAAATGAGGTTCTTGGGGGAGGACAGGACTGTTCACCAAAGTGAGAAAAGCCATGTGGCCCCCAGGGACTGAGAGCCTCAAATTCGTCCAAAAGAATGTCTCTTTCTCTTTCCTTAGCCACAAAAGACTGGTTTAAAGTGTATATACAAACATTCCCACATTGTATGCTTGTTCCCATTTTATTCTCCTTCACCTATAAACTCAAAGGCATGTGTGCTTAGTGGTATTCTGTGTATATTTACATTCTTGTACAAACTACAGGTCAATGTAATTATAATCCTTTCATGTTTCATATCTAAATGTTTCCCTCTTCATTTCTTAGAATATGGTGTATAGCACATTAATGTATTTTATACCATACTCATTTTATTTTATTCTAAGACTATTCCTGCTCCAAACTCCCAGGTGACCATAAATGCAAATGAGTTAGTGTGCTGGACAAAGAAACATGTTTTCGCACCAAAAGCATCTCATCACATTGGATCGCCCACCTTGGAGGGGCGTGATGCCCCCGGGGTTAAAACATCTGTGCACGAAGGAAACAGCGCTCGCTTGTGTGTGTTCGCACTCGCTCGTGTGTGTTCGCACTCACTCGTGTGTGTTCGCTCGTGTGTGTTCGTACTCGCTCGTGTTCGTTCACCCTCCCGAGACCTGTCTCTCTCCCTGGAGACAGCTTCTTCCGGCAGTTTGCTTCGGCTAAGTTCGTTCTACCTTCGTCAACCAATCCGGTTCTAAGAAAGAATCTGACGGACTCACCCGCTTGCTTTGAACTCATCAGGACTCTGAAACCTTTTTGCACGCACACCAGAACTTGTCCCAGCTCAACCAGGAAGCCAGTGCAATGATCTGATCTATTTCTAAATAGCTGCGTTTAAGCTTTGCCCCTTTTAAATAAGGAGATTGTCCTTGATGGTTTATGCAGATGCGAATAGCTGATTAACTGCCACTCTTTGCTTTGTCTATTTGTTACATTCTTTACTGCTTTTACGTTTTATGTTTGTTTGTTAGTATTTGGTCTTTGTTAGTTAGTTGATTTTATTTCCCCTTTTGTGTAGTAAATAAAACTGCATTTGTATCCACGCTCAAATCGTTTATGTGTTTATTTATAACATATCAACGTCACTTAAACTGCTTGATTTCGTTAAGATTTCTGAAGTGCTATTGTACTACAGTAAGAATATTGTTTTTCCAAGGCCATGAAAGTAATATTTCTTAGAGTTGATATACGATCTGCTGATCACTCGCTGGACGAGTACATTTAGTCTGTCGCTATTATTAATTCTGCTGCATCAGGTAAACTGTATAAAATAGTTAATTGTCACGACTGGCGTGGCTGAAGAACCCAAGCGCAGGCAGATGGGGTTGAAGGGGTTAACAAGGATTTTAATACACGACAAAACAAAAACACTCACGAAGGGGTAACGAGGACTAAAATGTATATAAACAGAAACCAAAAATCTTTCCACAAGGGGAACACAAAAAGCAGGACAAGGATGAACAAAAATATAACATGACACAACATCTCAAAAACAGGCAAGGTAATCTAAGGACGAGCACAACACAGGCGGACACGTATACCAACGCATCACATACAATGAACGAGCACAGGACAATGAAACATGAGGGAATTATATAGGTAGACAAACAAAGGATAATAACGAGGGTCAGGTGAGGGTAACGAGACATGGAAGGAGAGCTATAAAGGGAACGAGAGGGGCGGGGCCAACAACGAGACACGAGAATGCACATGAGATGTAAAAAACGTAAACAACTTATGGCTTTCTCACATAAAACCTAAGGGCTCTGTCCCGATCCTGCCACATGACTAGAAGTTCAGAAACAACAAGGCAGAACCATGACAGACCCCCCCAATGAACAACCCCAGGTGTCAGACTGGGACATAGACAAGAACAGACAAAACATGGAAAACAAAATCAAAGGCAGACATGACAGGACAACAACGGGATTCAGGTGGAACATCAAAAATAACAAACATGGGAGGGGGGGTGGGGACAGACAAGGGCTTGTTGGGGAAACAGTCCTAGTCCCTGGGCGCGCTTGAGGGCGTGGAGTTCTGGGGGACTTTGGGGGGAAGTCCTGGGGGGACAAAGGGGACAAAGCTGGGCGCCGATATTGTGCATAATTCTGATCATTTTATGCATATATGCACTTTTGGGCTCTGTTGTACATCCCACTTATAAGAAGTATTCATAGGAATGATATTACCATAGATGTGTTAATAATCAGACCAATAACTATTATACAAGTGAATATATGAAGATGATTTAATGATTTAATGATATAATCAGCATACTTAAGCATTGATTGAGTGTTGTTTGAACTATAAGTATATTTTTAATCATTTTAACCAAGTATAGAACAGATTTCAGCAATACAAAATTCAGTGATGTCTTTGAGATCTGTTTGAGGCCTGACCTAGATAAAGTTCAAAAGGTTGAACATGTAGTTCACTTTGTGGCCTGAAAACTGGTACCAACTGGAAAACTTATTTTTAAAAACCAAGTAAAGGTCGACATTCCACTATTAGATACAAACCTTGTTGCCTAGAAAATAATAGTGGCAGACGAGAATGATTGGATAATAAAAAATAAAAGGTAAAGGGAATTTCCTGATTGGTTTAGGAAAGCACCTCCTTTCCTAAGTTTCACTATAACTACAAGCTAGAAAACACTTGGTTTTCAGATGACTGGGGACATCTCACTTTGTTTGGCCTGATCAAATAAAGTTAACTCCTTGACACCTGAACCTTCTTTGTCTGAGAGATTTTTTGAACTTCAAGATCGACTTTTACCACATCATATTTTGGCGCCCGAACAGGGACTGGAAAGAGGCTGAAGACATCTGACTACACCTGAGGGCACGCCACCCGGCTGACTACACAGATCAAGCGCGCATTCTAGGTGAGCATACTTTTGCTTATAGTTTAAATTTAACATCTGTGTGGTCTGCTGGAGGTTTGTTCTGGGTGTGGTTGATGTCTATAAAAAGCTTCTCCAGTCAAAAAGAACAATTTAATGAAATTGCAGGAGGGTATCAGGTTTCAACGAAATAGGCATGAATGGATGAATGTATGGATATGCAGTAAAGATACTGCCTTTAGATTTAGTTTGTCCCAAGAAGGGACTGAGAAACTGCCTGCATGTGAGCAGTAAGATATAGAGACCGCCTGCATGTGCGTGGTTAAACTGCCTGCTGTGCGCAGTGATATTTATTTTATTCCGCCTGCATGTGTGCGGAGACCGCCTGCATGTGTGCGGTGAACTACCTGCATGTGTGTAGTATGATATTTATTCCGCCTGCATGTGTGCGGTGAGACTGCCAGCAGTGAGCAGTGAGATTTATTCTATAAGTTGTGAGGCCTATAGAAGCGCATAAGAAGTGAAATCTGTGTCTTGTCTGTCTAAATTGTCTGTGTAAGTGTCTGTGTATCAGAAAAGCTGGAAAAGAACTGAGAGAGGAGAAGGTGGGGGCTTATTGGCTATACGCCCAGAAAAAAGTAGCAATTGTGTGTCTGTGAAAAATCATGCATGAAAAACTGAAGATCTAGGGAAACAGTAGGAAACTATAATAAATAATAAATACAAATATCTATTACTTATTCTCTGGAGTAACATTTTAGTTTAAAATGAGTTTAAATACTGTTATAAGACTTTTTGAGAAAGCTGGCTTTCAATAAAAGATTATATTATGAAAATAAGTACAGAAGACTGATCTTATTGAGATCATAACAAAAAATAAGTGTCATGTGGCCTATGAGGATATGTTAGTAGATTTTATTTTTATATGAGAGTAGTTTAGAGTTTATTTTGAGACTTTTTCTTTATTGGTTAAGTTTTTTGTTTTTAAGACTTTTCTTTTTTACAACTGATTTACATAAATAAACTATTCAGACCCATGCTTTGAAATCTCCCTTCCCCAATAGTAAACCTTTACTTTATTGTTTCACTTTGGTTTATTTTTAGTTTGTTGATTTTTATAATTGAAGGTTGAGACATTTTTCTTTCTTTTAATTTTTTAGATTGAATCATTGATTTTAACTTTGGAGTTTTAGAGATTTTATTTTATTGTTTTATTATTTCAGTATAATGAACTTTTGGAGTTTTTATTTTTATTTTTTGAGATATATTGACTTTTCAAGCTTGAAGTCAAGACTCTCATTTGATTTAATTATTGTTTTACTTATTGAGTTATTGGTTTTTGGCTTTTGGCCTTGAAGCCTTTTAAATATCTTATTGTTTCAATTTTTTGAAGCTACTGATTTTAACTTTGAAGTTTTGATTTTTGTTTGGTTCTGTCTCAGTTTATTGAGAAATTGTTTACAAGTTTGAAGATCTGAGATTTTTATTACTTTCCTTTTTTGTTTCAATTCATTTAATTATTTATTTTGAAGTTTTGAGATTTCTTTTCATCTATTGATGATGGAAGATTGATTATTTGGGATTGATAATTTTGAAACTGTTCTCATTGTCAATTTGTGATTATGAATTAATATCTGAATTTCAAGATTGAGATTTATTTCCCCATTAGTGATTTTTGCCTTATTTTGTTTTGTTTCAGTTCACTGAGTTACCATTTGCATGGCTGAAGAGGGGCCGGGTCTCAAATATGAACGATGTGAAGCCTTTCAGGCTAGAATACAGACCCTAGCAAGAGTGCTGGTTGAAACTAGGGGAATTAGTAACCACTTTTGGGAAGAACCAACATTCATTGACGAAGAGGGGAGAGAGCAGAATCTGACTGCTGAAAGAAAAGATTGGTACTTGAAACAACTAACAGAAATTCGAAACTTAGATTCTGCCCAAAAGGAGTGGCCTTACATTCAGTGGAAAAAGATAGCACAAGAGTGTTGCACAGTAGAAGTGTTGAGATCCTTTCTGAACGAAGTCTGTGAATACCAATTTGACAGAGCTAACCAACCCTTAGGCATATCAGCAAAGACATTCCTTATTCAAAGAATTCCATTGGACCTATTGGCAGGCAGGTACTTTGGTGTAGGACAGCTAGAGGGATATCCATTGGGAAAGGGACGCACTGGGCGGCTCATTTCCCACCCTGAGCTGAGAGTCTCTGCAGACACCCGATATGTAAATTGGTTAAACAGAGAATTGCGTACCAATAACCATGGAGAAGTAATCCCTCAACAGTTTGTGGCGGTGACTTTGAGAAAATTGGTAATGGAAATTGCCCCAGAAAACTCCAGATCTTGGTTTGAATTCCAGTAAAGCAAATGATTAAATAAAGAAACAAAGTTGATTTGAAAATCAAATAATGATTTAATGAAAGAATTAAATAAAGATTAAAATGATTTGTTAAAGAAATAAAGTTGATTTGAATACCAATAATGATTTAATAAAAGAAATTAATTAAAAGAAAGAAGTGTTTTATTGTGTGAAAACTATTGCAAGAAATTGTTTAAAAATGTCAGTCACTCCTGTAGATCTGTTGGGATCCAAATACCCAGTATGTAAAGACTCAATAGAAAAAATATCCAAAAAGTGGGCTGCAAGAACCAAAAACTTAAGAACGATATGGCCAGAAAGTGGTACCTTTGATGTGACAGTGTGTGAGGAAATGGAAGGCTTAATAAAGAATTATAAACCAAAGGACAAAAACAAGAAACGTAGTGAAAAAAGAAAGGTAGAACAGGAAGTATTGAACCTGTTCAAAAATGAAGGAATTAATTTCCTGAAAAATATGAAAATAATTAGAGAAATGATAAAAAAGGATGATGAAGAGGAAAAACTTGAGAAAATGACTCAGCCACCTCCCTATGAACCCTTCAAAAGTCAAATGATAAGACAAATGCCAGTAGTAACCATGACAGGAGATGTCACAATAGAAGGACAGGTAGAGATAACACCCTACCCAGAGTCAGTGATCAGAACAGGCGATACCACGGGAAAGCCACGCCTCCCCCCCGGAGGGTCCTCCCCGCCCGGGGTGGGTGAAAGTTCGTAGGCCGTCCGGGCCCGAAGCAGGTGAGGTGTTGCCGAGTGCCGTCCGGGTGAGGGAGTGAACTGGGCGAGAGAAGCAGAGAGGTCCTGGGTGCCAACGGGGACTAAAAGGGCAAAACAAAAAAGAAGAAAAAAATAGAATGGCAAAACTCTGGAGCAAAAATAAAGGAAACGATACCAAAAGAACAAGGGATCAGGACCAAAACTAAGACTATAACACTGACTAAGACTGGAAATACTACAAAAGAACAGACTAGAAATAACTAAGACAAGACAAGACAAGACAAGATACGAGATGTTTACCATAGTCAGGCGGGAACGAAATGAACACAACGAGCTGAGAACAGACAAGAGAACATGAGGGAATAAATAGGGAGTACAGCAAACTAATAATAGGCTACAGGCGAGGGTAATAAGAAAGCAGTGGTAAGTACTAAGCAGCTAAGGAGCTACAGGTGAGAGTGATGAACCCCGGTGAGTGGGAAAAGCCCGATAGGGAAACACGGGGTGGGGCTTATGACGCAGACACCGGGCACGCGGAGAGCTGTCAGACGGCGCTCCACGTGTCCGACAAAACAAAACACACACACACTCCCTCACAGGACACAGACCCCGAGAAAACCCGGAACACGACAGTAACCCCCCCACCAGCGCCACTGGCCTATCCAGAATGTCACGAGACGGGACCCAGCACCTTTCCTCTGTGCCATAACCTTCCCAATCCACTAAGTACTGGAAGCCCCTGCCGCGGCGACGCACATCAAGGAGTTTCCGGATGGTATATGCCGGAGACCCGTCCACCAACCTCGGGGGAGGGGGAACGGGGTGACTGCTGGCAGGATTGAGATGGGAAGTGATAGCTGGTTTAACCCTGGAAACATGAAAAACAGGGTGAACTCGACCAAGGTTAGGAGAGAGCTTGAGCCGGACGGCCACCGGATTAACCACCTTTGTGATGCGGAACAGCCCAATGAACCTGGGTGCCAACTTCCGAGAGGGCACCCGGAGAGGTAGGTCCTTGGTGGAATGCCATACCCGCTGACCACAAACATAGGCCGGAGGAGAGAGCCGGTGCCGATCGGCCACTGCTTTGGTTCTCTGAGATGTTCAGGCCAGAACCCCTCTGGCTCTCATCCAGGTGCGACGGCAGAGCCGGACGAAGGCCAGAGCAGAGGGGACTGCAGCTTCGGGTTCCTGGGAGGGAAACAGAGGCGGTTGATATCCGATAGAACACTCAAAGGGGGACATACCTGACAAGGAAACGGGGAGGGAGTTGTGGGCGTACTCGACCCAAGAGAGCTGCTGGCTCCAGGAGCAGGGGTTGTGCGATGTTAGACAGCGGAGCTTACTTCCGAGATCCTGGTTGGCTCGCTCGCACTGCCCATTGGTCTGAGGATGGAAACCTGAAGACAGACTCGCTGAGGCCCCGATCTGTCCACAGAACTTTCCAGAACCGGGAGGTGAACTGAGGACCCCTATCGGACACAACGTCGACCGGCAACCCAAGGAGACGAAAGACATGGTCCACCAACAGTTGGGAGGTCTCCAGGCGGAGGGTAGCTTGGCCAGGGGAATGATATGGGCCGCCTTGGAGAAGCAGTCCACCACCGTGAGGATGACGGTGTTGCCGCCTGAAGGCGGGAGGCCAGTGACAAAGTCCAAGGTGATGTGTGACCAAGGGCGGGAGGGAATGGGGCGAAGCAGACCAGCAGGTGGGCGGTGAGAGGGCTTACATTGAGCACACACCGGGCAAGCCAACATGAACTGTCCAATATCTGCGGCCAAGGAAGGCCACCAAAACCCGCTGGCTTATGGATGCCTTGGTCCCCCGTACTCCTGGATTGCCGAAAAACTTGGACGAATGACCCCACCGAAGGACTTCAGGACGCAGCGCAGCCGGCATGAACAGCTTGCCCGCAGGGCACTCTCTCGGTCCTTGCTCCCCTCGACCGGCCTCCTCTACTCGTTGCTCGAGGGCCCAGGAGACAGCCCCGACCACCACCCCTTTGGGAAGGATGGCTTCGGCCGTAAGCTCCCTCCCGGGTGCCTCGAACAGACGAGAGAGTGCGTCAGGCTTGACGTTTTTCGAACCCGGCCGGAACGAGAGGGAGAAGTTAAACCTACCAAAGAAGAGTGCGCAATGGGCCTGACGCGAGCTCAGGACATATTCGAGGTTCTTATGATCCGTCCAGACCAAGAAGGGCTGCGCAGCTCCCTCCAACCAATGGCGCCACTCACCCAGAGCCAGTCGGACCGCCAGAAGCTCTCGGTTACCGACATCATAGTTTCGTTCGCCAGGGCTAAGGCGGTGAGAGTAGAAGGCGCAAGGGTGCACCCTCTCGTCATCCACAGAGCGCTGAGACAAAACTGCTCCTCTCAACTCAACTCAACTTTATTTATATAGCGCTTTTACAATTTTCATTGTTACAAAGCAGCTGCACATGAGACACATTGACTACAAGCAAAACAATCAAAGTTGTACCTGCAAAAACAAGAAAAATAAAAATAAAAATAAATAAAAAATCCCGACCTCTGAAGCATCGACCTCGACAATGAACTGTCGTTCAGGATCTGGAAAACAAAGCACAGGAGCAGAGACAAAACGGGACTTGAGATTGTCAAAGGCTACCTGAGCCTGGGGATTCCACCTGAACAAAACCTTGGTGGAAGTCAATGCCATGAGCGGGGCGGCTATCTGGCCGAAACCTCGGATGAAGCACCGATAAAAATTGGCGAACCCCAGGAATCGTTGGAGAGCCTTACGAGAGTCGGGAATGGGACACTCGGCGACAGCTTTGACCTTAGACGAATCTGGTTCAACTCCCCGGGGGGAGATGACGTGGCCAAGGAACGAAACCGTGTCGGCATGGAATTCACACTTCTCCGCCTTGACGAAAAGTTGATTCTCTAGTAATCGCTGGAGAACCTCACGCACGTGTCGGAAGTGTTCCTGGAGAGAGGGAGAAAAAATCAGAATGTCATCCAGGTAAACAAAGACAAAACGGTTGATCATGTCACTCAACACGGCGTTAATGAGGCCCTGGAAGACGGCTGGGGCATTGGTCAAGCCAAACGGGAGAACCAAATACTCATAATGTCCCGTGGGTGTATTGAAGGCCGTCTTCCACTCGTCCCCCTCATGAATGCGGACTAGGTGGTAGGCGTTGCAGACGTCTAGCTTAGTAAAGACCTGGGCTCCCTGCAGAAGTTCGAAAGCTGTGGACATGAGTGGTAAGGGGTATTTATTCTTTACCGTAATCTCGTTCAAGCCTCGATAATCAATGCAGGGGCGCAGGGAGCCATCCTTCTTCTGTACAAGGAAGAAGCCCGCCCCAGCCGGCAACGAGGAGTGACGAATGAGCCCAGCATGGAGAGATTCATTAATATATTTGTCCATGGCCTCTCTTTCTGGACTAGACAGGGAGTAAAGTCGACCCTTGGGCGGAGAAGTGCCTGGGAGGAGGTCAATGGCACAGTCGTAGGGGCGATGCGAAGGTAGAGAGGTGGCCCGCGACTTGCAGAACACGGTGCAAAGGTCGTGGTACTCCTCCGGGACCCCGGTTACATTGGGGGCTGAAACCTGAAACACAGAGGGCACAGAGACAGGAGAAGGGGCAGAACCAAGACAAGAAGCGTGACAAAAAGAGCTCCAGGCTAAAACGGAATTATTAACCCAATAAATGTGAGGATTATGCTGTGACAACCAAGGATGCCCTAATATGATAGGGGTATTGGGGGAATCGAGGATGTACAGCACAATACTTTCACAATGATTTCCAGAAAGGTGAAGTCTTATGTGAGGGGTGACATGAGTTATGGTAGAAAAAGGCTGTCCCGCTAATGTCATGACCTCGATGGGTTGAGGGAGCGGAATGGCGGGAATCTTCCATCGGCGGGCGGTGGTCTCGTCGATGAAATTACCCTCCGCACCGGAATCGAGGTGGGCCTTGCCGGAGTGACTGAAGCCGGAACAGACGAGTTGGAACTGCAGTTGGGTGTGAAACTTATGAGAGGTTACAGAACAGGCGCCCACCCTGACTCTCCGTGTTATGGATGGGCGTGAGCTTTTACCGGACACTGGGAGACTTGGTGGTCCGGTCTACCACAATAAAAACAGAGACCTTGGAGCATCCGTTGCTGTTTCTGCTGAGGAGATAGTTGAGAACGACCCAGTTGCATCGGCTCCGCATCGGTGCAGGGCATAGACGTGGTTGAGGACCGGTTGACCTCCCGGGTGGCGTCCCGGGCTCGCCAAGACGACGGAGAGGGACGACGCCTGCGCTGGTTGCTTAGCCGGTTCTCGATCCGGAGAGAGAGGTTGGTTAAGGCGTCAAGTTCCCGTGGTGGGTCGAGAGTAGCAATCTCGTCTGCGATGTGGGGGCTTAGTCCTTCCAAGAAGCAAACGTGGTAGGCCTCCGCATTCCAGTTGCAGGTGGCTGCTAGTGTCTGGAACTGGATAGAGTAGTTGGTGACGGAGCTCCTGCCTTGGGTCAGGCAGGAGAGAAGAGAGACTTCTTGATCCCCCCGAGCCGAGCGATCAAAAAGTTGTGTCATCTCCGCCTGAAAAGCCGAAAACGAGTGACAGCAAGGGGCCTGGGCATCCCACACTGCCGTGCCCCACTCGCGGGCGCGACCAGTCAAAAGTGTGAGTACATATGCCACCCTTGCTTCCTCAGTGGCGTACCGGCGAGGCTGGAGGGAAAAAACTAGAGCACATTTGGACAGGAAGGGTTGGCAGGCATTGGGATCCCCATCATAAAGGGGAGGACTATTTACATCAGGCTCTGACTCGAGAGGAAAGGATCATGGCGAGGAGTCGGTGACCGAGCGGCTGATGGCGAGTTCTCGTTGCAGTTCCGTGACCTGGTTCAGGAGACCTGCGACCCGGCCAACGAGTACCTCAACATCCTGGGCGGTGGTATTCAGCCGTGATGTCTGCTGTCCGAAGGCTGCTCCCTGTTGGCGCAGGGCATAACGGAGAGGGTCCAACTCCGTTGAATCCCCAGATTGGTCAGCTCGTTCTGTCATGGCTGTTAAAGAGGAGGCAGGGATTCAAGTGCGGGTAAATCAAAAGTATTTATTTAATGCAGGCAAAGAGAGGAGATATCCGGTTCTTGACACCGGCAGCACCACCCTGGAAGTGTGAGAGTCTTATCGAGCAGTCTCGACCAACCGGAAGCCGGAAGAGTCCGTGAGTCAGAGATCAGAATAGGCGATACCACGGGAAAGCCACGCCTCCCCCCCGGAGGGTCCTCCCCGCCCGGGGTGGGTGAAAGTTCGTAGGCCTTCCGGGCCCGAAGCAGGTGAGGTGTTGCCGAGTGCCGTCCGGGTGAGGGAGTAAACTGGGCGAGAGAAGCAGAGAGGTCCTGGGCGCCAATGGGGACTAAAAGGGCAAAACAAAAAAGAAGAAAAAAATAGAACGCCAAAACTGTGGAGCAAAAATAAAGGAAAGGAAACCAAAGGAACAAGGGATCAGGACCAAAACTATGACTATAACACTGACTAAGACTGGGAATACTACAAAAGAACAGACAAGATACGAGACGTTTACCATAGTCAGTCTATATATAGGGTACATAGTCAGTCCAATGCAATCTATATAGGGTTAATGACAAACTATAATCTCGCTATATCTCTAACTAATCAGAAAACAACTTATGCTACTAATTTCCACTAACATTCTAAACACATCTGCGTGTAAAATGAAATACAAAAACACGCTTAATTCATCATTATCTGTTTTGTTTAAATCTCAAACCATTCTCACACGTGCCTCGGCAGAACCCTCACAGAATGCATGTCTAATTTTACAGTGGCCTCCATGAAAATGGCTTGACCAAATAAATGTTTGTTTCCATGCACGAGTGTTGACAAAGAGCAGTTACCTTCCAGCATTCATGTTTCTGAAAAATGAAAAAAAAAATCTGGGTATCCATTCTTCAAACTGTGTCTACATAATTAAAGCACATGCCAACATGTTTTGGAACTGCATGGAGCAGTGTCTTTAAATGGTGTCCATGATGTTGCCCCTATCCTGACTGTTTTCCTTCTGTCTGAGAAGATGCCAGTGCGTCCACCAACCAAGGGTGAAAAAAAAAACATCTTTATTGCTAGTGTTCATAGCATCACAGCAGGCAGTTGGGTGATTCCTTAAAACACATAAAGCAGATTCTGATTGAACAGCAAGAATCCTTAAATTGAATGTACGTCATGTTAATGTCAGTGTTGTCGGGGAAGAACCCAATTGCAGGCAGCAGGGAAGGGGTTAACAAAGTGACTTTATTAAAAAACAAAACACCCTCGATGGGTGAAAACTGAACTAAGAATATATACACAAAACAAAGACTTCCCACGTGGGGGCAAAACGTAAGGACAGGATAAACAACTAAACTATCTGAAAAACAATGACACAAAGTATTACGAAAATACGGAAGGGTAACAAAGGCAGGGCAAGGTATCTCACAAAACGTATAATCCACAGGCAAGGCAGGGCAAGGAAGCAGGACCACGAGCAAACACAGTGACTTTTACAAACAGGTAAGCACAACGAACGAGCACAAGACAATGAACACGAGGGCATAATGTAGGGGAAACTAACAAGGGATGATAACAATGGGCAGGTGTGGGTAATGAGACACAGGAGGAAAGCTGTACGAGGAACGAGAGGGGCGGGGCCAAAGACCAGACACGAGAAAGTGCATGGCATGTGTAATACAAACAATGCCATGTCTTTCTCACAGTAGAGACAAGGGATCTGTCACGATCCTGCCACTAGACTAGAAAATCATGAACAAGGAGGCAGGACCATGACAGTTAATTTCATGAATTTTTTTTATATCATGCCTCCAGGTTGTATCATAAAATAAGTCTGCATAAGGTCTTCAAGATAAAATTTTTACATTAAAATTAAAAGTGATTCTATCAAAGGTATGCCTTTAAACATAATTGTTTATATGATTCTAAACTGATATTCTTTAAAACATTTAGAATAGTCAAATCTCACACATCCTGTTATTAAGAGTTGTCTTTGCATATCTGTTTTAGTTTAAAGAGCTTTCTGTGGCAACTATTGTGCATAATTCTGATCATTTTGTTGATTTAATGATAATTCTGATCATTTTGTTGATTGTTGTATTTGCACATTGCACTTTTGGGCTCTGTTGTACACCCCACTTATAAGAAGTAAACTTAGGAATGATATTACCATAGATGTGTTAATAATCAGACCAATGATTGAGTGTTACAAGTGAATATATGATTGAGTGTTACAAGTGAATATATAAAGATGATATAATGATTTAATGACATAATCAGTATACTTAAGCATTGATTGAGTGTTGTTTGAACATATAAGTATATTTTAATCATTTTAACCAAGTATAGAACAGATTTCAGCTATATAAAATTCAGTGATGTCTTTGAGATCTGTTTAAGGCCTGACCTAGATAAAGTTCAGAAGGTTGAACATGTAGTTCACTTTGTGGCCTGAAAACTGGTACCATCAGGAAAACTTATTTTTAAAAACCAAGTAAAGGTCGACATCCCACCATTAGATACAAACCTTGTTGCCTAGAAAATAATAGTGGCAGACGAGAATGATTGGATAATAAAAATAAAAGATAAAGGGAATTTACCTGATTGGTTTAGGAAAGAACCTCCTTTCCTAAGTTTCACTATTACTGTAGGCTGGAAAACACTTTGTTTTCAGATGACTTGGGACATCTCACTTTGTTTGGCCTGATCAAATAAAGTTAACTCCTTGACACCTGAACCTTCTTTGTCTGAGAGATTTTTTGAACTTCAAGATCGACTTTTACCACATCATATTTTGGAGCCCGAACAGGGACTGGAAAGAGGCTGAAGACATCTGACTACACCTGAGGGCACCCCACCCGGCTGACTACACAGATCAAGCGTGCATTCTAGATGAGCATACTTTTGCTTATAGTTTAAATTTAACATCTGTGTGGTCTGCTGGAGGTTGGTTCTGGGTGTGGTTGATGTCTATAAAAAGCTTCTCCAGTCAAAAAGTGAAATTGCAGGAGGGTATCAGGTTTCAACGAAATAGATATGAATGAGGATGGATGTATGGATATGCAGTAAGATACTGCCTGTAGATTTAGTTTGTCCCAAGAAGGGACTTGACCGCCTGCACGCGTGTGGTGAGAGATATTTATTCCGCCTGCAAGCGTGCGGTGAGAGATATTTATTCCGCCTGCAAGCGTGCGGAGAGACCGCCTGCAAGCGTGCGGTGAGAGATATTTATTCCGCCTGCAAGCGTGCGGAGAGACCGCCTGCAAGCGTGCGGTGAGACTGCCTGCTGTGTGCGGAGAGACCGCCTGCAAGCGTGCGGTGAGACTGCCTGCTGTGTGCAGTGAGACCGCCTGCAAGCGTGCGGTGAGACTGCCTGCAGTGTGCAGTGAGATATTTATTTCATAAGATGCGAGGCCTTTAGATGCGCATAAGAAGTAAAATATGTGTTTTGTCTGTCTAAATTGTCTGTGTAGTGTCTGTGTATCAGAAAAGCTGAAAAGAAACTAAGAGAGTGAGAAGGTGGGGGCTTATTGGCCATACGCCCAGGAAAAAGTAGCAATTGTGTGTCTGTGAGAAATCATGCATGAAAAACTGAAGATCTAGGGAGACAGTAGGAAAGTAAAATGAGTAATATACAAATTTCTATTACTTATTCTCTGAAATAATATTTTAGTTTAAAAAATAAATGTAAACACTGTTATAAGATTTTTTGAGAAAGCTGGCTTTCAATAAAAGATTGTATTATGAAGACAAATACAGAAGACTGATCTTATATACTGAAAAATTGAGACCATAACAAAATAGAGGTGTCATTTGCCTGTGAGATATTCTTATTTTTTATTTAAATATGAGAGTAGTTTAGAGTTTATTTTGAAACTTTTTCTTTATTGGTTTTAAACAAAAAATGATTTTTGAGTTTTTTGTTTTTAAGACATTTCTATCTTAAAACTGATTTATGTAAATAAACTATTCAGACCCATGCTTTGAAATCTCTCTTCCCCAATAGTAAACCTTTACTTTATTGTTTCACTTTTGGTTTATTTTTAGTTTGTTGATTTTTACAATTGAAGGTTGAGACATTTTTCTTTTATTTTAATATTTTAGATTGAATCATTGATTTTAACTTTGGAGTTTTAGAGATTTTATTTTATTGTTTTATTATTTCAGTATAATGAACCATTTGAGTTGTTTGAATTTTTTATTTTTATTTTTTGAGATATATTGACTTTTCAAGCTTGAAGTCAAGACTCTCATTTGATTGAATTATTGTTTTACTTTTGAAGCTTTTTAAATATCTGATTGTTTCAATTTTTTGAAGCTACTGATATTAACTTTGAAGTTTTGATTTTTGTTTGGTTTTGTCTCAAGTTTATTGAGAAATTGTTTACAAGTTTGAAGATCTGAGATTTTTTATAACTTTCCTTTTTGTTTCAGTTCATTTAATTATTTATTTTGAAGTTTTGAGATTTCTTTTCATCTATTGATGATGGAAGATTGATTAATTGGGATTGATAATTTTGAAACTGTTCTCATTGTCAATTTGTGATTATGAATTAATATCTGAATTTCAAGATTGAGATTAATTTCCCTGTTAGTGATTTTTGCCCTATTTTGTTTTGTTTCAGTTCACTGAGTTACCATTTGCATGGCTGAAGAGGGGCTGGGTCTCAAATATGAACGATGTGAAGCCTTTCAGGCTAGAATAAAGACCTTAGCAAGAGTGCTGGTTGAAACTAAGGGAATTAGTAATCATTTTTGGGAGGAGCCAACATTCATTGACGAAGAGGAGAGAGAGCAGAATCTGACTGCTGAAAGAAAAGATTGGTACTTGAAACAACTAACAGAAATTCGAAACTTAGATTCTGCCCAAAAGGAGTGGCCTTACATTCAGTGGAAAAAGATAGCACAAGAGTGTTGCACAGTAGAAGTGTTGAGATCCTTTCTGAACGAAGTCTGTGAATACCAATTTGACAGAGCTAATCAACCGTTAGGCATATCAGCAAAGACATTCCTTATTCAAAGAATCCCATTGGACCTATTGGCAGGCAGGTACTTTGGTGTAGGACAGCTAGAGGGATATCCATTGGGAAAAGGACGCACTGGGCGGCTCATTACCCATCCTGTGCTGAGAGTCTCTGCAGACACCCGGTATGTAAATTGGTTAAACAGAGAATTGCGTACCAATAACTTGGGAGAAGTAATCCCTCAACAGTTTGTGGCGGTGACTTTGAGAAAATTGGTAATGGAAATTGCCCCAGAAAACTCCAGATCTTGGTTTGAATTCCAGTAAA
>NC_079896.1:16974045-16980134 GCF_024868665.1 Triplophysa rosa | reverse complement strand
CATGCCATGGAAAAATTGAAAAATCTAAGAGATGAAGTGACAGCCAATGCTGGAACAGATAGGGCATTTGGAACATGGTTTGAATCCATGTTTGGGTCCTGGAGAGAATGGCTAACTCAAGCGGGAATGATAATTGTTACTGTCTTAATGATTTCTGCAGTATTACTTTGTTGTGTTATCCCTATGATAAGATCTTTGTTGGTTAGAGCCACAGCAAAACAAATGTCATTACATGCAAAACTAAATGTGCAACATGACTCTGAAGCATTTATGTTAACTATGGTCACAGCAATGGAAAACTGTGAAGAATATGATGACAATTCATAATTGTCTAGCACACAAACAAGACAGGGGTGCCACTTTGTTTTACTATTATGTCTCTGTTTTTGAATAAGTAAGGGAGATAGCATAGAATTGTTTTTCCTTTTGGGGCATGCAGTATAGTTATATTCTTTTGAGACACTAATAGGCAGGAAGATAGCCTATGTTTTGTTTATCATTTATTAAACCCCTCCCCTTCAGCCCAAAAAGAAGCAATAAGTCTATATGTTCACTTATGACCCCAGGAGAACTAACTGAGAGGGCTATGTATTATGTGCTCTCTTTCTTTTTCTTTTCTCCATTTTTCTTTCTTTCTTTCTCTCACTCTCATCACAATCTATAAGCAGGACAAGACTGGGGTGATCTGAAGCAGAACTGCAGATTCTCAAGACAACAGCGTTTCTGAGTGACATCACGGACGTATATGAACTAATACGGCGAAAGGAAATTAGATTACTATGGAAATGATGTCTTCCACTCCAGGAAGAAGAATATTCATCAAACCGACAACAAACCTGGCATAAGAGAGTGGTGCTACACCCTTCAATACCTTGGTACCCCAGACAACTACTAGGACCAGCAGCACGACAGATACTAAAACAGGATCCCAAAACATCGAGGAGAGAAAACCTTAACAACTACAGGTCATAACTTACCTATCACAGAGTGGGAATACGTGTGTGCGCATTATCCAAGGAACTAGAACTGTGAGTAGGAGCATGAGGGCAAAGTGCCAGTGGAAGAACTACCCTCATATAGAGAGGGTGGGGGCCACCCACTGGACGAACATAGGTAACTTAAAGATATTAGTTACCTTGCAGTGACTCCTTTAGTGATCTCACCCATTTCAAAGACTTTTCCATATGTGGCATCACGTTGTACCGTTGACAACTCAAGATCATTTATTACTTAATATAAAGTCATCACACTCTAGAAATTTTCCATTTAATCCAACAAATTTTTGGTCAACTTCCTTTTTGGCAAGTATTCATAGATCAAGGGACATCGACAGAATATTGGCAGATGACGACAGCATATTAGCAGACTTTGCAACAAATGCAGAGAAGTCTACAGATAATGAAGCACAATTAGGACGAACATATATTGTTGGAGAAGCAAGAAAAAACCTTCGGCCAGTATTGGACAGAGCAACTGGTTATATAACCTTGGAATATACGGACATCGATTCACGACTTTGGAAAGACTTTACTGAATATTACCCTAATAATTGACCGGATAAACATTGTATCTGACGAATGTCATCTGCCTTCGAACAATTTGCTGAAAAATTCAGACCTGATCATACGGATGACACCCCACACCGAAAACCCCCTGCAGACCGAATAAGAGGGACATTGCTCTATTTTCCAATTAGGGAGGAAGGTACTGAGAGGCCGTGTTATCAAGAACTAGTGAATTCTGGTTATGTGTCTACATTTCAAGATCATCCAGAACTGTTAGAGCCGCTGAAATTGGTGCCACATGATAATGCTATATTGGCTGTAGGTATTACTTCAACACAGGATGATTCATGGACTGAAAGGAGACCAAGTTGGACTTTAAGTGTGTGCACTCAATATTTGCTTTGGCCCTCAATTAACCTGAACACAGGGATTTTGAAATTTAAACCACATAATTGTCATACACGATTTAAAGCAGAATCTAGATTAAAACCAGGTCAGTGGATGATATTTACTTATCACACTGAAGGATATGAATTGATTCTTACTAAATTAAACCTTGCAAATAACAATATGGAGGGCAGAAGACACCCATGGCATCCCATGAGACTCCGAAAGTTGTTTGGACAGCGAGACATAGCATCTATGTTGATAATTTTGACATGTGTGATCATAATACCAATACTTATGAGACAAATCCCAGATGATGAAGAATTTTCAGATTCCCTTTTCAAACGCAAAGACATGGATATGGATTTGAACGATACAGACTTTTTGAATACTACCTTGGAGCAGGCTGACCCAGGAGTAAATGCTACTGCATCTGAACATTTGTTCTCAGGTCAGTTAGTTCCAGAGTCTGCGGCAAAACACCGAAATAAACGACAGAGTGATAACTACACAACAGAGGACTCATGGATGGATCACCCTAATCCTCCTCATCCTTATGCTACTAACATGTGGTGGAGATTTACTAATCATACAGTCAAGATGTATGCTTCCAGAAACTGTTATGTTTGTGCTTAATTTCCTCATAGTACTGTTGGAGGAGACTGGTGGCCACATCAGGACCTAAATACAACATTTGAGATAGCTATGGTTGCAGTAGCAGCTGCCGCACTACAACAGATGAAGGAAGTGGATACTTGGCAATCAACTGTTATCCCTAAAAGAATCTTTGCTCAGATAGCAACTGTTAAGCATATACCTAGTAATCTCATCTGTTATGAGCGACTTTCAGGAGCACCAGGAGCTTCAAAAACTTCAGGAGAACAATTCTTGGGAAAATTACCAGAGAAGAAATGTTCAAATATCTACAAGCAAACAAATGCAACTATGAGGCAAGATTGTATGTCATGTCTTCGCACAGCAGATCAAGTGAATCCTCAACCTGGCATTGCTACAACTACCCATGAAGCACCACAGCCACTTGTGGCCTACCAATATCTTTTGACTTCAGAGAAAGGAAGAGCAAAATGTCCATTATGTTCAACTGTGCATGTTCCAGATCAACAAGGTATAGGTGTCGTTGAGGGACACTATTGGCTGTGTGGCTATCGTGTGTACTTATCCTTACCAAAGAGGTGGACAGGACTTTGTGCTTTAGTCCAACTACATGGTGGTGCCATTATCTTACCACATCGATCAATGGAGAATCAACAACGGACAAGAAGAGACCTAATCAACTTCATGAGAGAAAGCCCAGTGCCAAAGAATCATCACATATGGAATATTGCTGAGAAGCTTGTGGCTGCTTTCCTTCCAGCACTGGGAATGGAATCACTGATGGAAGAAATGGAAATCACCAGATATGAGCTGTCTTCATTTATCAACACGACGAAAATCATGATGAAGGGAATCAGAGAGGAACTGCGAGGACTACGATTTACTGCTCTCCAGAATAGGATGGTTTTGGATCAACTCACTGCAGCGCAGGGAGGCGTTTGTGTTATGGTAGGAGAGACTTGTTGTACCTACATACCAGACAATGACGCGGATGGACATCTTATCGAACAAGGNCAATTTCCTCATAGTACTGTTGGAGGAGACTGGTGGCCACATCAGGACCTAAATACAACATTTGAGATAGCTATGGTTGCAGTAGCAGCTGCCGCACTACAACAGACCAAGGAAGTTATGATGTCTCGAAAAATGGATACTTGGCAATCAACTGTTATCCCTAAAAGAATCTTTGCTCAGATAGCGACTGTTAAGCATATACCTAGTAATCTCATCTGTTATGAGCGACTTTCAGGAGCACCAGGAGCTTCAAAAACTTCAGGAGAACAATTCTTGGGAAAATTACCAGAGAAGAAATGTTCAAATATCTACAAGCAAACAAATGCAACTATGAGGCAAGATTGTATGTCATGTCTTCGCACAGCAGATCAAGTGAATCCTCAACCTGGCATTGCTACAACTACCCATGAAGCACCACAGCCACTTGTGGCCTACCAATATCTTTTGACTTCAGAGAAAGGAAGAGCAAAATGTCCATTATGTTCAACTGTGCATGTTCCAGATCAACAAGGTATAGGTGTCGTTGAGGGACACTATTGGCTGTGTGGCTATCGTGTGTACTTATCCTTACCAAAGAGGTGGACAGGACTTTGTGCTTTAGTCCAACTACATGGTGGTGCCATTATCTTACCACATCGATCAATGGAGAATCAACAACGGACAAGAAGAGACCTAATCAACTTCATGAGAGAAAGCCCAGTGCCAAAGAATCATCACATATGGAATATTGCTGAGAAGCTTGTGGCTGCTTTCCTTCCAGCACTGGGAATGGAATCACTGATGGAAGAAATGGAAATCACCAGATATGAGCTGTCTTCATTTATCAACACAACGAAAATCATGATGGAGGGAATCAGAGAGGAACTGCGAGGACTACGATTTACTGCTCTCCAGAATAGGATGGTTTTGGATCAACTCACTGCAGCGCAGGGAGGCGTTTGTGTTATGGTAGGAGAGACTTGTTGTACCTACATACCAGACAATGACGCGGATGGACATCTTATCGAACAAGGCATAGAGAACATTACATTGTTGTCTGCAATGATCACAAAGAATGAAGTGAACACAGACTCTTCCATTTGGAACTGGTTTAACAACATATTCCCTAATCTGCATAACATATTGATGTTTGCTGCATGTATTCTATCGCCAATTCTGATATTGCTGTGTTTTTGGCCTTGCGTAATGCAGGCATGTAAGAGAGTTATTCCATCTGGTCCTCATCATCAGATGATGGTTTACTCAGTCAGTGATGATCAACTCTTTGCAGTTGATCAACTCTTTGCAGTTGAGTAAAAAAGGTTACTAAAGTAACTGGTTAAAAGCAGGTGTTATACGTGTTACGAGATGACCAAGATGGGTCAGTTGGATTTTTATCTTTTATAGCTTGCATACATACCTACATTAAGTATTGTCATGGCTCTGCTTCCTTAGTCATGTTTTTCTTGGTCCTGTAGCAGAGCCATGGCAAAGTCTTTGGTTATGTGTGGAGAGAAACATATTATTGTCCTTTTGACAATAATATGCGTTCTCTCCAGTGTCTCGTCATTGGCCCCGTTCCTCTCGTTTCCTTGTGATCTTTCCCTGAGTGTTTGATTAACCACACCTGCCCCATGTCATTATCCCTTGTTTGTGTTCCCTATATATACCTTCTTGTTTCTTTGTCCTGTGCTCGTGTATTGCGTTGTGTATGTGCTCATGTCGTTGCTTGTGGTCCTGTTACAGCCTGTGTTCCTGTTATTTGCCCTGTTCGTGTAATGTGAGTGTTGTGTTTTAGTCTTAGTCACCCTGCCGTGTTTGTTTTTGTAAGACGTTGTGTCGTGCCTTGTTTTGTTAGTTTGTTTTTGCCCCCCCGTGGGAAGTGTTTTGTTTCAGTTTTTATTTTAGTTATAGTTCTGGTTGTCCCCATTGTGGGTTTTTGTTTTTCGTTTGGTGTATTAAAGTCTTGTGTTTAACCCCTTCACGTCTGCCTGCACTTGGGTTCTTCCTCTGTGATTCGTGACAAAGTATAATCATTGATATTGATTCATTTTGCTCATGCAGATATATTTTCTTTGTAGTAGATATTCCTCTTCAATTCGTAGACTTAATCATGTGTGGGACTCTTATGGAGCCCCAAAGGGGGGAATATATTGTGCATAATTCTGATCATTTTGTTGGTTGTTGTATTTGCACATTGCACTTTTGTGCTCTGTTGTACATTCCACTTATAAGAAGTATTCATAGGAATGATATTACCATAGATGTGTTAATAATCAGACCAATGATTGATTGTTACAACTGAATATATGAAGATGATTTAATGATATAATCAGCATACTTAAGCAATGATTGAGTGTTGTTTGAATTATAAGTATATTTTTAATCATTGTAACCAAGTATAGAACAGATTTCAGCAATACAAAATTCAGTGATGTCTTTGAGATCTGTTTAAGGCCTGACCTAGATAAAGTTCAGAAGGTTGAACATGTAGTTCACTTTGTGGCCTGAAAACTGGTACCAACAGGAAAACTTATTTTTAAAAACCAAGTAAAGGTCGACATTCCACCATTAGATACAAACCTTGTT
>NC_079896.1:16970163-16971961 GCF_024868665.1 Triplophysa rosa | reverse complement strand
GTCGGCCTCAGGAACAGTGAACTGTGGGCAACGTGCATATAAGGAGTTACATTATAGATTTTTCCGTGCCATATTTCCTATTGCCAGCTGGTGGCGCTATTACTATAAGTGAACACTGACGTGGATATGTGTTCAGGCCAGGACTCTTATAAAACATATGAAGTGTGAGGCCGGTCGGACATTGCGTGCCTGAGTTACTATAGCTTCCTGTTTCATGGCGAAACATCAAACTTTGTCACACCTCTACGGACACGCCCCTCATGAAAAGGCTGGAACTTGCAATGTATTGTCACAAAGGTCTAGGAAGTTATATTATAGAAAGACTTTAATTTATTTACATGTAACAGATTTCCTGTAATTTATTTAAATGTGTCACATTCCCTTTTGCCAGCTGGTGACACTATTGCTATAAGAGAACACTGACATGGATATGTGTAATCATAGGCGATAAAATAAATGCAGGCGAATTATAGTAGGATTTGTTATTTATTTAAATGTGTCATATTCCCTTTTGCCAGCTGGTGGCGCTATTGCTATGAGTGAACACTGACATGGATATGTGTACAGGATAGGACTCTTATCAAATATGTTAAGTGTGAGGCCGTTCAGACATTGTGTGCCTGAGGTACTATAGCTTCCTGTTTCATGGCGAAACATCAAACTGTGTCAGGCCGCCACGGACACGCCCCTAAACGAAAAGTCAGCAACTTGCAATGTATCGTCACAAAGGTCTGAAGATCATACTGGCCAAATACGATTCTGACCTGTTTAAATCTGTATGAGGAGTTAATCACAGTTTAAAACATATCACTTCCTGTTTCCTGCAGGTGACGCTATAACAGTATCTGAATATTACCATGTAGATGTCTTGAGGCCAGGACTTTTATCAAATGTGTGAAGTGTGAGACTGGTCAGACATTGTGTGCCTGAGTTACTATAGCTTCCTGTTTCATAGCGAAACATCAACTCTTTGACACGCCCCTCAACGAAAAGTCAGGAACTTGCAATGTATCATCACAAAGGTCTAGGAAGTCATATTATAGAAAGACTTTAATTTATTTACATGTACCATATTTCCTGTTATTTATTTAAATGTGTCACATTCCCTTTTGCCAGCTGGTGGTGCTATTGCCATAAGTGAACACTGACATGGATATGTGTTCAGGCCAGGACTCTTCTCAAACATGTGAAGTTTGGGTCTGGTCAGACATTGTGTACCTGAGTTACTATAGCTTCCTGTTTCATAGCGAAACATCAAACTTTGTCAGGCCGCCATGGACACACCCCTCAGAGAAAAGTTAGGATCTTTCAATGTATAATCACAAAGGTCTGAAGATCATACTGGCCAAATATGATGCTGACCTGTTTGAATCTCTATGAGGAGTTAATCACAGTTTAAAACATGTCACTTCCTGTTTCCAGCAGGTGGTGCTATAACTGTATCTGAAAATTACCATGTAGATGTCTTCAGGCCAGGACTTTTATCAAATGTGTGAAGTCTGGGTGAAGTCTGGGGCCTGTTGCACATTGTAGGCCTGAGTTACAACAACTTCCTGTTCATGGCGAAACGCCAAACTTTGGATGGCCGCCAGGGTCACGTTCCCCCATGAAAAGTCAGGATCTCTGCAATTTAGCTTCGCAAAGGCCTTAAGATTAGAATGACATGAAGATGATGTTTATCGGATTAAAACTCTAGGAGGAGTTCGTTAAAGTACGACGACTGGAAATTGAAACAAATTACAAAATTGCACAGGAAATCAAAAATAACGGACTTCCTGTTGGGTTTAGAGATATGCTC